>NC_060124.1:417432752-417647752 GCF_021461395.2 Schistocerca americana
TAGACGACTGTTTATTTCATGACTGTTGTAGTGCCGAATTTTTGACTGTCTTGACGTGAAATTTTTGTTGTATGGGCTTCTTTTTTTTTTTTTTTACTGTTTGGAGACAATTTTGCTGAGAGATTTTTTCAAGGCGTGTCGGTTCGATGAATTCTCCGAGGTATTTAAATTACAGGAAGCTGTTGATATCACCGTATTTCGTTTTCAGACTAGTGGTTTCTGTCTCTGAATATAAAAATTCTGTTATCTCAAGGGAGCTTTGTAACCCGACTTTCACTGCACATACTTTAAGTGTCTCGAGTTATTTGACGGCTGTCTCTTCGTCCTCTGCAAGTATCGCCAGGTCATCAGCAAATGCAACTTATGGTATGTAGCGATTGTTATTAGGAAAACCCGATAGGACTGGTTTTCAAAACATATGTTTCTTGAGTTCTTTCTCCCATTCTAACACAACCTTGTCTAGGACGACTTTGAATAGAAAAGAAGAGAATCCATCTCCTTATCTCTTTGCGTCACCTGTTTGAATTTCAAAGGCTTCTGAGATTTCTCTCCTAATTTTTTCTTTAGATTTCGTACAAGTTAGTGTTTACTTTGTGAGCTTTCGTGCTTTGTGATACAAAATCTGGAATAGTGAAAGCCTGTCTACCGAGTCGTACGCCTTTTTGAAATCTACAAATTGGCATATTAGAGATTTTCGTCTGAGGGCTCGCATTTTGAGTATGGTTTTAAGATTAAAAATCTACTCTGGAGAAGAGTAGAGGGAGATCCCTCCATAGCTGCTTACATCTGGTTTGTTGTCTTTTTATATACGGATGGATTAGGGCAATCTTCCAGTCATATACATTTTGAGTCATCAGCTTCTGACTGGTTTGATGCGGCCCGCTCACGAATTCTTCTTTTGCACCAACCTTTACGTCTCGCAGTAATTATTGCACCTAATGTCCTCAGTTATTTGTTGGATGTACTCCAGTCTCCATCTTCGTCTTGCCCTCTGTAGCTTCCTCTAATACCACCTAAGTTATTTCCTGACGTCTTCACCCATGTACTATCACCCCGCGCCTTCTCCTTGTCAGTATTTTGCATGTGTTCCTTCCTTTGACCATTCCGCTATACTACCGCACAATGCAGCGCTCCAAACGTACATTGTCATAAATATCTTCCTTGAATTAACACCTGCGCTTGATACTGGTACGTTACGTCAAAGACAGCGTCTGTTTCGAGCACGCTAGATCACTTCTACTATGAAAGACAGCGGTTTTCTGCCTCATCCACTCTTTACGTAACTTAACCATTTGTTTCAACGGTCTTTCCATCGTCGCCGGAGGGCTTTATTTTTGTTTTACATGATTTTCTGCGTTTGTGGCATGCATATGTGATATGTCTTTGAAGAAGGAAGTATTAACAACCTGTCGACACGCGGACGACCAGAAAAACCTAAATCTGGATCACTCGATGAATTTGTGCTACGCTCCTCCATTACCTTAACCATAGCGACAGCTGTCACACACCGATTCACAACAACATACACTGAGGTAACAAAAGACATGGGATAACTCCTCTGATCTCTTTTTACCAGGCGTAATGCAGCAATTCTACGTGGCACGGACTCAACAAGCCGTTGGAAGTCCCCTGCAGAAATACGGTCATCTTGCCCCTGTAACTAACCCCAATAACCGTCCATAATTGCGAAAATGTCGACGGTGCAGGATTTTGTGCGCGAACTGACCTTCCGATTATGTTCCATAAATTTTCAGCGGAATTCATGTCCGGTGATCTGGGTGGCCAAGTGATTCACTCGAACGGCCCAGAAAGTTTTACAAAGCGATCGCGAAGAGTTGTGGCCCGGTGACATGGTCCATTGTCACCCATATAAATTCTATCGTTCTTTGCAAACATGAAGTCCATGAATAGCTGCATATATTTCTATGTAGGCGACAATAACAATTTCCAATCAACTTTCGGTTAACTTGGACCTGAGCAGCCTATTCATTCCATGTAAACCTAAAACTCCTCCCGAACAGGCCATGAAGGCCCAAAGGTACCGACTGGCCGCCATGTCATCCTCAGCCCAGAGGCGTCACTGGATACGGATATGGAGGGGCATGTGGTCAGCACCGCTCTCCCGGCCGTATGTCAGTTTCCGACTACTTCTCGATAAAGTAGCTCCTCAGTTTGATTCACAAGGGCTGAATGCAGCCTGCGTGCCAACAGTGCTCGGCACCCATCCAAGTGCTAGCCCAGCCTGACAGCGCTTAACTTCGGTGATCTGACGGGAACCGGTGTTACCACTGCGGCAAGGCCGTTGGCATGTAAACCTAACCCATACCATTAAGGAGCCACCAATAACTTGCGTAGAGCCTTGTTGACAACTTGGCTCCGTGACTTAAATGCGGTCTGTGCCAACACTCGAACCCTACTTTCAACTCTTACCAACTGAAATCTCGACTAATCTGCACAGACCACGGTTTTCCAGTCGGCCAAACCCCAACCGATATGGTCACGAGTCCTGGAGAGGCGCTGCAGGTGATGAGGTGATGTCGTGCTGTTAGCAAAGTTACTCGCGTTGGTAGTCTGCTGCCACTTCCTTGGGTCTGTCCCCACCTCCCAATTCGACTGAAAAACTCAGCAGACCCTAGTTTTTCGCCGTCTGTTCCTGGACGCCAAATTTCGCCACCTGTCCTAAAGGATAAGATCGTCGTACGCCCCACATTGATTTCTGCGATTGTTTCACGCAGTCTTAGTTGTCTGTTAGCATTGACAACTCTACCTAAATGCCACTTCTCTCGATCGTTGAGTGAAGGTGTGAGGTACACACTTGACGCTGTAGGTCTCAGAGTACTGAATTCTCTAACGATTTCCGAAATGAAATGTCCGAGGCGTCTATCAATCACTACCATTCCTCGTTCGAAGTCCGTTAGTTCCCGTCATACGGCCATAATCACGTTGGAAACCTTTTCTCTTGGGTAATCTCAGTACAAATGACGGCTCCACTAATGCCCTACCCTTTTATACGTTGTGTACGCGATACTACCGCCATCTGTATATGTGCGTATCGCTATCCCATGACTTGCCACCTCATCGTATAATGAAAGCTGTTTAGCTATTATTCTAGATCTTCACTGCATAACTTAAAACTGCAGATGTGTCCTTACTGTACAATCCTCCAATATTTATACTGTTCAAATGCGTCTGTCCAGGAGAACTGTCCACAGAACAGCACTGCATCGTACAAGAATGCAGACTGGTCTTTTTGGTCCTGACCGCAGTTACGTTTTTGTGTACCGCGCTATTTACCCATACATCGCGAAATAACATTAATATGTTAATCAAAACAGCTTGATGAAAGAAATGTGCTTCAATCAAACGCTCAGACAACGCCATATTCAACATCCGGTGAATAACTTGGCTTGCCTAACTACAATCAGCGTTCTACTATCTCCAGCTACGAAAAAGCTGTTCATGTGGCGACCACATGAACGCTCTGGAGGGGACAACGGACTGTAAAGCCAATGGGTGTCCTTATAACGCATCTATAATCTAAGGGGTATATGAGGTTTTATTGTGACACTGGTACATAACGTTCCGCTGTTGGTAGAAACAAAGAAGGGAATTCGAAGAGCAATGCTTACCAATACATTGTAGATAGTCACACACTGACCGCTATGGCACGAGTGTTTCTTGTTGCGCACAACAACGATCGAAATTTAGAATGTGGTTATAAATTAAAGTTTCACTGTAGTTAAATTTGAATGCCAGAATATGGTTCGAAATAATTTATAATGCAGAATAAAACGTTCGCCATTCCAAAAGCGTGCAAAGGTTAATGTTGGTAAATGATCGTAATCAGTTTTAAATAACGAAAATATCGAGTGAGAAAGACAAAGAAGCAAGTGGATAAAATTCACACGTCCTATCTTACATCAAAAAGACGCGAGTGACACGAACACAAAAGACGTTAATTTGGACTGCACTGACGTTAGTACCTTAATGATCACTGATAATAAGCAATGACTAATAACACTTTATCGAAGCTGTACTGTGTTAAAACTGTCTGTTTAAAAAAATGCCTAAGTATCACAAAAACTGTTTACTATTCTTTATTCATTACTCTGCAAATAATGTCTCTGATTAATGCGGTAATAGCTTTCATTCAGCAACAACTATTTTCCATTTAAGCTGGTTGCCTACAGTAGTAGTGCAATATTATGTGAACGAGAGTACTTACCACTGTTTCTGAACACGATAAGTACTTGATTGAATATCAACCGTAAATTTAACTATATTTGGCTTCTTTTGACTATTTCTTTCACATGCGGCTTTCTCGCAGTTTACGAAGGGGTAGGACCCTGCTGATAGTTAATGACTGGGCTCAATGAAGTTTCTCTCTCCAAGTTTGTTCTTTAATTAAATACACTACAATGTTCCAAAAGGTACTAAGACTCTGGCATGTCTCTTACACAGCTACAAAATACTTCGTGATGCGTTGCTTGCGGTGGGAAATAGCGTTTATTATGAGATCCATTATTGGCCATAGGCTCTTCTTGATTAACGAGTAGCTTAAATGAATTATTTATTTCTAATTTCTGCTACCAGTCACTTTTCTATTTTATGTTTAATCTAACGTAATACAACGAGTTTCGAACACGTTCTGTTCATCTTCAGGCGTTTATACATACATACATAAAGAGAAATGTTACTTAAAAATAAACAGTCTTAAACTATATTAATCTAGAACTCTTTGTCCATTGTTTGTTACTGTAGTGGCTGGTGTGGCATTTGAGGGGTGGGGGGGGGGGAGGGGGTGCAGTGGATGGCTAGAAATAGAAATCAGTGATGTCTTCTGCTCGTTTTCTTCCTTGTGGTTGAATATGTATGATATCACAGCCTGTATAGGATGCAGATAGATTTGCATCAGTTATGTGTTACGAAAATAGTCATATAAAAGCCTTTCACACTATTTTCGTAACACCTAACTGACGCAAATCCATCTGCATCCTATACAGGATGTGATATCATACATAGTCAACCACAAGAAAGAAAACCAGCAGAAGACCTCGATGATTTCGATTTCTAGCCCAGTACTCAGGGAAGGACTACAAATATCTTACTGAGAAACTTAATGCCAAGCAGATGTCTGGGCTATTCAAAGAAATACATCCCGGTAGTAAAATTAAATAGCATTATTATGGCAAAGTGTTCCTAGAGAGGTTTTCATTCGGACGACCTCACTCTGACATCTGTAATGAGTGTGAAGGTGTGGACACTAGGATAAAAAGTAAAAATCTTAGTGCACATGTTAACCGTGTGGTGCTACCTGAGCTTGAAAATAAAAAGTGAAGAGCTGAAAATTTTTTGTTATGTGGAAGACTTATGCAAACAAGGAATAATACAGCAGCTAGCAGTATTGGGTACACACGGAATTTCCACCTCTCCACAATTACTGCTCAGGAGGTATTTTACCTTAAAATGTTTACATCTTCAAAGCTTTCGCGAGATGTGAGAGAACTACAGGGGTTTTCAGAGACATGCGCTGTACAACATAAAAACCCTATAGTTCTGAGAACGTAGGTTGCATTGACAGAGGAAAGTAGTTTCAATGCCATACACTTCTGTTTGCCAAGAAAAGGTCACTCTTTTATTTCACGATACCAAGATTTTAGACTAACCGGAAGAAACGTGAGGTGGGCTGATATAATTTATTTGTTCAAGGATTGTGTAGAACTAACAGTCAAATCAATCAATAAAACTCGGTTCATAGTTAGTATTGTGAAAACTTATAGTTCAAAACGTAGTAACCGAAGATCTGCTAGAAAAATACGATGTAGAATCATTTGGCATCCATAAGGACAATGAAGTGTCTTTCCATATAAGAAAATTTAATCACTTTACGTCCAGAAATGAAGTAATTGGGTTATTAACCGCAAGACCTTACACTGACAGTGTGATAAATCATACATTCAGGATGTCTGCAAAATCTTCAGTGACATTATTACCTATTATGAAAGCATACCCAGGGGGGATATACCAGTCAATGTGCAGAAAATTAAAGATGTACAAAACATTGCAGGAATATTTACCGAATAAAGGAATGTCAAAAGCTTCCATGACGAAATATTCTCCTGGCATACTGTTCGTAAGACTGGTGCAGCTGAGTATCTTAAATAAGATACATCGTTAACAAAATAAAATGTTATCAACATTCATAATGATGAAACTACTGGATTGTATAAGAGGTGAATTAACGAAATTTAATTACATAATATATTTGACACTGTGATGTTTTTAAAATATGTTATTTGTAATCATTAAATGAAGAACTGGTTCATTCAATTTTCATTTATCCACACATGTGTGGGTAATTTCGAACCCTAAAGTACCCTTTTATAAAAATACAATTTAAAGAAAGAAGAGCTATTATAGAGGATCTGCTTCACTCCATAGAAAAAAATCGGTACAAAGAACCAAAAGCCATTAAGGTGCAGACAGTCCCCCTTCCCCTGTTTCAAACTACACTCCTGGAAATTGAAATAAGAACACCGTGAATTCATTGTCCCAGGAAGGGGAAACTTTATTGACACATTCCTGGGGTCAGATACATCACATGATCACACTGACAGAACCACAGGCACATAGACACAGGCAACAGAGCATGCACAATGTCGGCACTAGTACAGTGTATATCCACCTTTCGCAGCAATGCAGGCTGCTATTCTCCCATGGAGACGATCGTAGAGATGCTGGATGTAGTCCTGTGGAACGGCTTGCCATGCCATTTCCACCTGGCGCCTCAGTTGGACCAGCGTTCGTGCTGGACGTGCAGACCGCGTGAGACGACGCTTCATCCAGTCCCAAACATGCTCAATGGGGGACAGATCCGGAGATCTTGCTGGCCAGGGTAGTTGACGTACACCTTCTAGAGCACGTTGGGTGGCACGGGATACATGCGGACGTGCATTGTCCTGTTGGAACAGCAAGTTCCCTTGCCGGTCTAGGAATGGTAGAACGATGGGTTCGATGACGGTTTGGATGTACCGTGCACTATTCAGTGTCCCCTCGACGATCACCAGTGGTGTACGGCCAGTATGGCAGATCGCTCCCCACACCATGATGCCGGGTGTTGGCCCTGTGTGCCTCGGTCGTATGCAGTCCTGATTGTGGCGCTCAACTGCACGGCGCCAAACACGCATACGACCATCATTGGCACCAAGGCAGAAGCGACTCTCATCGCTGAAGACGACACGTCTACATTCGTCCCTCCATTCACGCCTGTCGCGACACCACTGGAGGCGGGCTGCACGATGTTGGGGCGTGAGCGGAAGACGGCCTAACGGTGTGCGGGACCGTAGCCCAGCTTCATGGAGACGGTTGCGAATGGTCCTCGCCGATACCCCAGGAGCAACAGTGTCCCTAATTTGCTGGGAAGTGGCGGTGCGGTCCCCTACGGCACTGCATAGGATCCTACGGTCTTGGCGTGCATCCGTGCGTCGCTGCGGTCCGGTCCCAGGTCGACGGGCACGTGCACCTTCCGCCGACCACTGGCGACGACATCGATGTACTGTGGAGACCTCACGCCCCACGTGTTGAGCAATTCGGCGGTACGTCCACCCTGCCTCCCGCATGCCCACTATACGCCCTCGCTCAAAGTCCTTCAACTGCACATACGGTTCACGTCCACACTGTCGCGGCATGCTACCAGTGTTAAAGACTGCGATGGAGCTCCGTATGCCACGGCAAACTGGCTGACACTGACGGCGGCGGTGCACAAATGCTGCGCAGCTAGCGCCATTCGACGGCCAACACCGCGGTTCCTGGTGTGTCCGCTGTGCCGTGCGTGTGATCATTGCTTGTACAGCCCTCTCGCAGTGTCCGGAGCAAGTATGGAGGGTCTGACACACCGGTATCAATGTGTTCTTTTTTCCATTTCCAGGAGTGTATTAGTAGTGAACGTACGTGGGTTTCCAAGTAACTGATTCACATATCAAAGTATTGGCATTAGAAACAATCCTGTCGGAGGAACATGCACAGCTGAGCATTATACTAGAGGCTGAAAATACCGCTACAGTTGTAAGGTTCTTTTATTCAACACAAGACAGGTTTCGGGCTCTTATACGCCCATCTTCAGGGGTCGTAACTTGGTGCTGTGACTCTGATCACCGCGTTGGACGTCTAGAAGGCGCTGTGTGCTACCAACGAGTGCTCGTTGATGGCACACGGCTTCTTGTACACGTCCACCGCGGCGCTCGGGGTCACAGCACCAAGTTACGACCCCTGAAGATGAGCGTATAAGAGCCCGAAACCGGTCGAGTGTTGAATAAAAGAACCTTACAACTGTAGCCGTTTTTTCAATCTCTGGTCTTAGCATTAAGGTATGAATCTGAGCCCACTGGCTTGAGCAGGCCTCAGAATCAGTCAGTCTTCTCAGTCTGATGATTCAAAGTGGCACGGCCGATGCAGGTCTCTAATTACTGGCTATGAGCTGTATTAGGGGGCACATCTGAACAGTCTTAGACATAAAACATGGCTACTAGCCGGCTGCCATAGGGACTACCTGCAAGTCAGAGTCATTCACTTAAGGTGGCCAATATCACTGGCCACCACTCAGAATTATAAGTTCAGCTATAGGCACGATTTAACAACACTATAGGATGCGGAAGTGAATAGAGGAATTGCTGTCACTCTTAGAGCAGTTGCCTCATAGCCATGACATGATGTGGATGTGCTCTGCCCTCCAAGCAACGCTCCGTGGGCGTGTTTATGTTTACTCGTTAGTGCGTAGTGCTATGCCGCTATATTGCTTTTTCTAACATGCAATGGCTTTCTCTTATCGCCGTGCGACTATAACGATCACCTCTCAAGTGAAACATGCACTACCTCGAGGGCATAAAGGAAACAGTTCATATGTGATGAACTTCATCTCGAACCTGTGGGCTTTCAGATACAAATGTGATGTGATGGACCTCAACTACATACCCTCAAACTCAAAGTTGAAATATTAAAAGTTTTGGTTCAATGGTTCAAATGGCTCTGAGCACTATGGGACTTAACATGTATGGTCATCAGTCCCCTAGAACTTAGAACTACTTAAACCTAACTAACCTAAGGACAGCACACAACACCCAGTCATCACGAGGCAGAGAAAATCCCTGACCCCGCCGGGAATCGAGCCCGGGAACCCGGGCGTGGGAAGCGAGAACGCTACCGCACGGCCACGAGCTGCGGACTAAAAGTTTTGGCTGGTTTCGTTGCCTAGGGGCTGGGTTACGTAGTTGCCGCTTTACAAGCCAAATACTGCTGAATCTATAGTATACAATATGAATATACACATGACTCGAATGGCCTAAGGTTCAACTCACTCACCAATCGCAAATTTTGATTGTTACATAGAAATTTATAAATGAAAGATTGCAATGAAATAAAATCTGCAGGTACTATTTTAACGACTTGAAATGATGAGTGCCGGCGGGAGTGACCGTGTGGTTCTAGGCGCTACAGTCTGGAGCCGAGCGACCGCTACAGTCGCAGGTTCGAATCGAGCCTCGGGCATGGATGTGTGTGATGTCCTTAGGTTAGTTAGGTTTAATTAGTTCTAAGTTCTAGGCGACTGATGACCTCAGAAGTTAAGTCGCATAGTGCTCAGAGCCATTTTGAAATGATGAGTACGTTAGCAGAAGTACCTTTAAGTATGTCCTTTATTACTTTCGATGGTGTCGATGGTCCAGCAATTAAATAAAATATAAGTTGAATAACAGGGAAACAACAGAGTCCTACTTCACGTAATTATGAGCAACAACATAGCTCGCGAGGTATTCCCTTCTAAACACCAACTACGTCTTTACCGCAGAAGCCACGGAAATCTCACAAGTGCACAAGTCGGCACTACGAAATATTTCTGTCTCCCCCCACCACGCACAAACTGCTCCACTCTCCAAGTCTTTCTCGCGACTCCCCGTCACTGCTTCCCGTCCTGCATCCCCCGTGTCCTGTCCAGCACTCTCCGTTACAGTCTCCCCATAAACGAGCGCTATGATTGGCTCTAGAGCGCTCCCGCCATTTCTTCAAGCCAACGCACACTACGAAATACTAGATTTACGTTTAAATAACTTGAAATTAAATAAATATTCCTATGGCTGGACCATAAACACGCTCTAACACACATTATTAAATATATAAACAAATCAAATGAAAATATATCATAGGAATAGAAACAAAAGGAAGGCCAGCAGCCTAATGTCTTTGTGCTTTCTAAAACACAGTAAATATTCAACCAATTTCTTCATCAATTGTATACATCGGATATAAACAAAGACATAGTCGAATAAATATATTTATAAGCATGCTGCTACCGTTTCTTCGTGTCACTGTGGAGTACTTATGGCCTGACGTAATTAATAGTGATCGGCCACTTTGACCTCCAATAACTCATGTACTATTCAAGTTACATGCCTGTATTTCATACCAATTTAGGTCTACACTAATAGCTTTCTAAAGACACATCGATTGAAAAAATCGGATGAACCGTTTGTATTTTAGAAATTCGTTGCTAGGTGTTACTTGTATAATTTACAGTGAGATACTGAACTTTAAACTAACAAAGATATTGAAAATCTGGTTACTCCATCAGAATCGGCGTGCAAATAATGGTAATGTACATGTTTCTTTGAAGGTATCAAGGTTCCTCTGGCTATTATAAATTTCTACATGAGCTGTGAAATGTCTGCTATTATGGTTTCACAAAGTCCGCAATCTTTGGCATTCGCGGCATACAATTCTCCTTCATCGACACAGAGCACAGTCCTCGTCACAGCTTCAACATGGAATTCCCAGCCACGCGGTCGGCCTGAACCACGCGCTAGGGCTACCCCTCTTGCTCCGCCACCATGCGGTCGCCTGCCGAGCAACCCGTGCGGCCACGCCAACTCCGTCCGAATTTAGAATATTCTCAGGGTGCCACAACTCGCCCGTTACCTCACAAACCTCAAGATCTTCAAGATATTTCCGGAATTCACTTCTCGATCATGATCAGCGTCGTGTACATCAAACTGTGGACCGAAGAAGTTTGCACTGATATTGTGCAGCATTTCAACCAGAGACTGATATTCAAATACCCTAATAGCCACGTTGGAGCTGTTTCGATTGGTCGTGCAAGGTTTGGGCTCAGCATCCTGTGCGTTTTCAAACTTCCTTTTAAGGTACCGTAAGACATGGTCATATCTCCCCTTCAACCTTACAGAAATGTTATCAGTTGCATCATAGAAAAACGACCTACCACATCTTAAATGGCATGCGTCAGATCGGACTTGAACTGATGAAGCACATGCCTTCTTGATTGATGATTGGCGGTATGTGCGCGATCATGATGTACAATGATCAGCCTTGAACTTGTGCAGGCTGTGGCCAAGAGGGCCACGTCAAGTTGGATTACCTCTGCAGATGCATGATGTAGACGTCGGTAGAACCACCTGCGACACCTACAGTGATTCCTGTCAACTACACCACTGTTGTATAGGTATCGGATGCACCAGCTCAGATTCCTTCCGATCTGCTGTTGCTGCCAGACACGGATGGGGAGGTGAATCTTAAGATTACTGCTCCAGCACTCTCTCCATGACTCTGGACTCCCGTCAGAGAGAAGCGACGTTACAGTAGCGATGGATGTCGACTCGGGCATCACACCAACTCTTGTTTTCCTTCCAGTTGGAGTGGTGTCGAATGATGAGTGATTCCAGGCTGCTACAGAACAATTGGAAACATAAGCCACCAAGCAAGTTCAAGAAACGTAGTCGCATACCATCTAACTATTGGCTGCAAGCCTCCTTCCCCACCTGTCACAGCGCATCATCCTCTGTCGCCTTTTATGGCTTCAGTCCACCACCTGCGCCCTCTTATGATAAGCCAGCTCTGGACTTCACCAACATGGAGTGGCATCCTAATAATTCTACCTCTGGACAATGCACTGGCGCTGCTGCTATTTCTTGGGTGGAGGATGTACAGAAGGAATCTGAAGGGCCTGTGAATACTGTCAGTGGGCATGTTCCACCAGTTGTGCAACCCCCTATCTCATCACTGTGAACGTTGCAGCTTCAGCCGTCTTGTTCAGTTTGTCAAGGCTGGATGACACTGGTGGAACCTTATCTCTCGACACCAGGAGTGCAGGATCACAGACATATCATCTAGCTACAATCAATGTCAATGATATCCACTCTCCACATAAACTGGCGATGCTACACAACACACTTCATGCAGCAGACTTAGACAAGAATGCTCTACAAGAAGTGCAAATCGACTGTTTTCTTAACCTGCTTTGGTACATACCTTTCACCTCCCAAGTATCAATACTGCCAGCTATGTGGCGACCCTGCTCCATGAAACGTTACCCATCAAGGACGTCCATCATCTTCTGTATGTGAGGGTTATGGCCCTAACACTGTACTGTATCTGAATTGTTAACATCTGTGTTGCTTCATGATTGGGGAGGCAAAGAGAATGCTCTGCCTTCCTAGAGCAGGTAGTCTCACCCCTTCTCATGGGACAGCAAGATAAACTGGTGATGGGTGGTGATTTTAAATCCATAAACCACTCCAAAATATCAACTGCTGCGTCATCCTCCTTGCACAGAGTTTGCCATGACCGTCGACCAAAAAATGGTTCAAATGGCTCTGAGTACTATGCGACTTACCATCTGAGGTCATCAGTCCCCTAGAACTTAAAACTACTTAAACCTAACTAACCTAAGCACATCACACACATCCATGGCCGAGGCAGGATTCGAACCTGCGACCGTAGGCTGTCGACCATTTCGAACTTGTGGACACGTGGCAACACATTCGTTGTGACCAACCACGTTTCACAAGCTACATAACACGTTCTTCCAGGCGCTTTTGATCGCTTTTATCTCTTTCACTCGCTGGCGAGAGGAACCTGACTGGCTGAGATTTGGCCTGTCACTTTTTCCAACCATGCATTGTGTGTCTGCACCTTCATCCTCGACTGCCAGATGGTGAGGCACGGAAGGGGTGTTTAGGAACTGAATGTCGCCCTACTGTAATCTCCTGACGGTCAGCATCGTAACGAGATGACTGAGGATCCATGTCAGTGCCGTTGTGGCGCTTAACCAAATACGTTATCATGATGGCTGTTCTGCACAAAATCTGCCCTCTGCTGAGCCATGATGGCATATGGCAGAGATTCGGCAGCTCGGAAGAGGCAAATATTGACAGACTGCTCTACAATGACAATTTTGTCCGAATGATGTACAATGCTGAACCATGCCAAAGCGCAGATCACAGCCCTCACAGGCCACTGTCTTGAAGCGATGTGGGTGCCATCCCACACTTGTAACCATATGGGCTTGGGAGCTCTGTCAATTTGCCACCACCTTCTAGCAGACAGACGGCGGTAGCCCCAGGCCCTTATTTGAACCATTACTAAGATAAACTTATGATGAAGGCAGGGAATATGACATCCACTGGAAGCGCCGCCCGCGACCTCTATGCTAGGTTTTGCACTAACTACCCTCATTTATTGGCTCTCGTTGAAGAAGTCTCTCAGCTCACATTTGACACGATTCCAGAGTACATGGCATTGGAGTCAGAAGCACCAATAGCAGAAGATGATACCATCGGGATGGAAGCTGCTAACAACTCACCTATCCTCGATGGCATCCTCTTTGAATTTCAACATACTTTCCATAACCTTTTAGTTCCCACATGGACTGTTATATGTAGAGAACTTATGTCCCCTGCAGTAAGGGTTTCTGATACGTTCCTAAAGAACCTCATTGTTCCTATTCACAAACACCACTGGGATCTGCACATTTCAGTGACTTTTATCCCTTGACCATGTTAAACAGCCATATGAAGATCTATACATGTCTTTTGGCAGAGCGACTTATGAGAACCGCCGGTCATGTTGCGTCCCATGGTCAGGCATTGCTAGGTGGAGTGTACAACATTTGGACAGTGTCCTGCCGCTACAGGGATCTGATTTCCCTCGCTCAAGCTCAACATTTGCCCATTCTTTTTCGTCTTTAGACTTCGGCCAGGCATTTGGTTGGGTCAATAATTCTTTTCTTACAGCTGTTCTCTGTTGTATCGGATGTCCAAAAACTATTTTCGAGGTGGTCACATCTCCTGCGAGGCATGACATCCCAGTTTCTGTATAATGTTCGGCTCATACAACCAATCATGATCAGCAGCTCGGTGTGACAGAGACGCCCTTGTCACTGCTGCTGTACCCCTTCACCCTAAAACCATTGTTATGTGGCCTATAACAAAGACAGTTGTGGGTGTTGCTAAATGGGCATAAATTTTGTTGCACCACCTATGTGGACAATTTAAATCTCTGTATTCGAAGTGCTGACAATACCTGGGTGGCGCTTGTGTGGGTGACGACGTGTGGCGAGACATCGAGCAGCTAACTAAATGTACACAGTTCACGACTTACGTGTATCAGTACAGGTCTGCCTGAAGGAATCTCAACGTGACTGATACCATATATTGCCTTGGCATCGATTTTATGGCTGACTTTTGTCGTTCTGTGGCCCTTAACAGCCGTCAGTTCTTACAGTGGATGAGGTTTAGACTCACTGAACATTGCCTCCACTCCGTTGACAGCCTGCAATCTACACACTATCTTAACACTTCCATAGCATTGTGAATTCCTCACATGGCAGAAACTCTTCCAGTCCTGCAAACACTGGCTCACCACGTGCAGCTTTGATGGGTTCCTTTGTTACCCAAAGGATGATCTTTAATGTCCATTATGATCCCACACCCTTCCTGAGGATTAAGGGGGTGTTGATCTTCACCATGTCCCAGACACAGTTTGGGCCCTGTATATCAGTTCACAGTCGACAATGTGGCGGCATTGTCCAACATACCTTATCAGCTTACTGCTTGATGCATACGCCCCAGCTTTGTCGGTCCCTCCGATAATGTTGTTGGACATCCCAGTGTCCTTTTATCACATAGGACCTTTCTGCTTATTTGCCATCTATATACTTTTTATGGTAAAGGACACTGAGCTGCAACTGGCGTGCGCCCCAAATGTGATAGAACTGAAGTACCTACTCTACATGTGGTGCAATATATAGTGGGCGGTTACAGGACCTTTCCCTGACGCTGCTGCATGCTCCACGTGGTTTGTCACAGTCAACAGGAGACAACCAAATCGATCTCATACCCTCCAATTTCACCTCACCGACTCGCTGCTTTGCGTCACATGTAGGGTGCGAGACACAGATGATCTTTGCTTCCTTTGTGGCCCAGTAGTAGACAACTGGTACTTCGTCTGCGGAATCTGGTCTTCCTCACACGTGCCACCCCAGACGAAATAACAATACACTTGGCATTGTTGTCGGATAATGTGTTTTTTCCACAGATGAGGACTCACTCTGTGAATTAGTTTCATGTACTTGTCTGCAATCGAAACTACAGGCAATACTTTTCCAATTTCCTTTAGAGTGTATCTGTAACCTGTCACATAACTGGAATACCCCTGCAATGAGCAATTTAACTGATGAACTATTTACGATATTATAATCCCCAACAGTATTCCCTTTTCTTTACAGCAGACGTGCATAGGTTTCTACACAGCTATGGGTGGCTTTCATAGTCCTCGCTCCGTGGATATGAGCAAAAAAATAAATAAAAATAAAAAACTTTTTCTCTGTTACATACATTTGATACCCTCTCCCCTCATTTCTCTTCTCCCTTCTTAGTTTAGGTAGCCCTGTTGGGACATATTTAGGGGCCAACGGTTATGGTACAGATACGTTTTTTTTTTCTTTTTAGGGTCAACGTTGCGGTGGAAAATACATCCCTTTTTTGTAGGTTCCTTTATAAACAGAAAAGTGAGGGCAAAACAAAAAAAGTGATAAGCGTTGCACAGTACAGATATGAAGTCTCGAGTCCGAGTCCTCTTCATTCCTACATTTTTTAAATCACTCTTAGATTGACTGCTCAAGTCGTCAGTCTGATGGAACCTGAAACACAATTCGACTCACCTTCTAACTCTCCTGTAACAGCAAAAATTTCCAGAAACTATTCCACCAAAGAGCTACATTGTGTCGGAGAGGCTTTAGTGGCCACTGGTCAACATCCATTGTGAAGTCGGTTCAGGTAGGAACCACTTACGCTCTCTAAGGTGTTCTAGCTTTCTGTGTAGACACCAGCGACAGGTATGGTCTGTTTTACTCTTCTGCAGTACACTGGTGAGTAAGGATGCTCGTAGTATCTCCAGTTGCATAGCTGAAAAGTGTATGAGTTTCAGTAGTCACTCTGGTGTGTGGCACTGATAATCATGCAGCACCAACTATTTCAGTCAGGGAACACATTTAATTTCATTAAAAATTTCGTTTATTTGATGAGATGTTTTGTGCAACTGCCACTTCGAGTGGACGAGTTGTGCCGCCAGGTGGTGACATTCAGTTTTAGTTAGTTTCGCGTGTCATGTATGAAAGTGTCGTGTGTTTTGTGGAATGCTTGTGTTAAACTTTATTCAATTTACCGTTCAGTTTGTGCTTCATTCCTAGAGACTTACTAACCCCTGCTCTGCTGTACCACATGCATTGCTTTGTAAATCATGAGGCTGGAATTCGACTTAAAAGCCTCTCGTGTTCGAATTGAGTCCTCACTTTCATCACGGAATAGATATTCACACGTTTGCTAAATTTATGCACAGGGTTACTGAGTTGCACGGAAATTCTCAGGTTGGCTTCGTTTACAGCAATTGACCATTAAAGCCAGTCGCCCTCTGGCTCAGTGAACTTGCATGTGGAGTATGGAAGCTTTCTTCTGAATTCTGTCCTTTGTTGTGTGAGTGATCAATGCGAACTTGGTGTGTGTGATGTTGATAAACTGTAACCGACAATTTAGCAGGCTTCTGAGGTGTCGGCTTTTGGTAAGATTACTTAATTAATATTTAAATAAATTTGACCCACTAGCCAGAAATTTTGTGTTTGGTGCTTGTTCGAGGCAAGCGAACGTAGGCTCTAATTGCATAGTTATTTTTGGGATTTAGGAAATCAGAAAGATGATATTTCGCGAAGCTGATTCTACCAGTACTTGCAGAAGTAAAAAACGAAAGGTATCATTCATGATAGAGTTTTGTCGACCGTTTTTCTTACAATGCAACCGAAAAGTGTCTCAGGTTTTGTCAACAAATACCATCTGCGATGCACACACCCCTGTGGAGAAGTTCGTAGCGGACAATACTCTTTTTTAGCCACCAAATGCAAAATATTATATTTTCACTGCCCTTTTCTCGAGTATAAGTCTTTTGTTGTGGCTCAGCCACTAATTTCCTCTTAAGTGCTTAATACGACAGCATCATAATCTGTCACCAATGACAATATTACGGAGAAATGCTCAATGAGCGAACTGATGATGTTGAAGCAAAACTACAGGAACAGTCACCCCTTTCACTTTTGTTGCTTTGAATTAGAGGATGGAGTACTCCTACACCCGACTTCTGGGCTTTGTCTATTGAATCCAAATGTCGCACAATGCTTAGACGGTCACAATGAATCATCTAAATCATTTATCGTGTCTTCCTGAATGTGGAAAATGATTCATGCCAGAACCATCTTTCGAGAAACAAGAAATTCCTCTTTTGATGTATTTTGCACAAAATCACTCACCCCACATGGAATGCAAAGGATTATACCTGCCTCTGTTACCTTCACCCCTCTCTTAAATCCAAAGCGAATAATATGCTGCAAATGTGAGATATTTTTCCAAATTTCGAGCCTATTTTACAGCTCCTGAACAACGTTCATAATTTTCAAACATGCAAAATACAATATATAACTGCAAAATAAATACTAGAACCTCAAATAAGAAGATGACAGTTGATAAATACACTCATATCCTCACGCCTCATTCGCCTGGGGGACTGCTCCTGGCGTTAGGCCGCGGGTGGCTTATGGCCAGTAGCTGTTCACAGCTGCTGTGATGTTTACGCAGCCACGAGCTATATGGCAGAATAGTGCCTGGAAATTTTTGCTGTTGTAGGTAGGTTAGGAAGTGAATCGAATTATTTTTCAGGTCCCATCAAACTGACAGCTTTAGCAATCACCCGAAATACGATTAAAAAAATGTAGGGAATAGAGTCGACATTAACTCGAGACTTCATATTTTTACAACCCTTCGCCTCAGAGGTCGTCATGCGCAAGGCTAACTGAGCGATATAGTTTTGGAGGCAGCTATGAATTGTAGCCATGGCGTGCAGAGATACACAGGAAAGTTTGGCATTGGCTTAATTCCATAGAAGAATACACAACGCCTCTGCTGATACAGGCGAATAGTGGAACAACCTATGTGTCACCCAACTCTGCACTGTTGCCAAATTTATTCAAGAGGTGGATCCAACAAGATGGCAGCGATAGATATGGAAACATCGCAATGACGTCATGGTGGGAAGTTCAAATTTTGGAAGGATGATAGGTCAATTGGGCTACCTCCATTAACCTAACCCCCTCCCCTCCCCCCTCTCCTCCCATCCCCCAGAAAATGGCCAGAAAATAGGTCACTTGGGCCACCTCCACTAACCTAAGACATCCGACCGCCAGCTCTTCCTAGGAATTGACTGGAAAATTGGCCAGTAAATGTATGATGTGATTGGTGATGTTATTGATGATATCATCAGAAATGTGACAACAGTCCAGAGCATGAGATTTTCACTCTGCAGCGGAGTGTGCGCTGATATGAAATTTCCTGGCAGATTAAAACTGTGTGCCGGACCGATACTCGAACTCAGGACCTTTGCCTTTCGCGGGCAAGTGCTCTACCAACTGAGCTACCCAAGCACGACTCGCGACCCGTCCTCACAGCTTTACTTCTGCCTGTATCTCGTCTCCTACCTTCCAAGTAAAGCTGTGAGGACGGGTCGTGAGTCGTGCTTGGGTAGCTCAGTTGGTAGAGCACTTGCCCGCGAAAGGCAAAGGTCCCGATTTCGAGTCTCTGTCAGGCACACAGTTTTAATCTTCCAGGAAGTTTCAGTCTAGAGCATGCTCGTTCTCTCCCAGTCTACATACTTAAAATAGCATCATACACGAAAGTCGCCTTGAAACTTCTGATGTTCTCCACTAAGTCATTTATATTGAAAGAGGTCTATAATTATGTAGATAATGATAATATCTTGGCAGGGCAAACTAAATGATAGATGTCTATTACTGAAGAATACATGTGGAGAAATTAAGTCAGTGGTTGCTGTTTGTTTCTAGTGAATACAGAGGTCGACAGATTTCAGCATCAGTGATTAATACAAGATAAAGCTGTATATCCTATGGCTCTTAAACTGATCGGAAGCTTCTGTTAATTATCACCACATAACTGTCATAAGAAAGAATATCCCTCACACGTGAACATGGTTGATGGCTTGGTTAACTTACATTCGGCTGACAAGCGGTTAACTAGCTACCGAAATGATATCAAGAGGAGTTCAATTGCTATACGTTTGATTTACAAAGATCTACACACAGGGGAAAAACTAAGCATGGCAAACATCTTCAGCCAAAAATCACAAGTACATGAAGTATGAAACTGTCTCAGTTACAAGTAACGCGTTTGTGGTGGGTCTGCACAGTACTGTATAACACAGTGTAAAATAAGTGTTACTTGCAGGGATCGCTGTTCAATCGACTTCAAATGATGTGACAGAAATAACTGCCTTACTCATGATGTTGAGCAGAGGTTAGACATTCAACAGAATTAATATGTACACTAGGTAAGTTAATGAGCAAGTCGTGATAACTCAAAATTCACTGTAACAAATGTTACGTCCTGAATCGCGAAAATACTGAAATAAAAAATTAAGAATCACGACTACGGTTATGAAACGACTCTAGTTTTGTTGCAAGATACTTAAACATCACGCGATGATGATCTCAGTTACATCTTAACAATGCAGCGAGGATATTCACCATTCTTGCTGCCACCTCGTGTTTAGAACGAAGACCAACTGGTTTTCATTGATCTCGGAACCAGCCGTTCTCTGAAACCCAGTCTTCTCTCCACCACTATTACGAAACCGAATGTTCTCTGTACCAATCTCCAAAATCCGAACGTCCATCACACTTTTCGCTTATGTGGCGTCTCAGTGGAAACAATCTCTCAAAAATGCACAAGCCGGCCGCTGTGGCCGAGCGGTCCTAGGCGCTTCAGTCAGGAACCGCGCTGTTGCTACGGTCGCAGGTTCGAATCCTGCCTCGGGGAAGGTTACTTAGGACTACGTAGTTCTACGTCTATGGGACTGATGACCTCAGATGTTAAGTCCCATACTGCTTAGAGCCATTTAAACCATTTTTTGAAAAACGCACATCATTTTACCAAGTCTCATGCTTATTTTTGTGACCTACTGGAAGAGATGACTTTCCACACCAGTCCCCACCTCTTGTCTTATAAGCCTCAGAAAGATCCAGGCCACAAATTAACGGCCAAAGAGAGCTCTAGATTGACGTTAGCCTATGAGACATGACTACCATTGTGAAAATTAGACGAAATATCTTCTCACCGAGTGAGGTGGCTGAGTAACTAGCACATTGGACTCACATTCGGGAGGACTGCGATTCAAACCCCTCATCTTGCCAACCAGATTTGGGTTTTCCGCGATTTCCCTAAATCGCTCCAGGTAAATGCCGGGACGGTTTCTTTCAAATGGCACTGCCGATTTACTTCCCAATCCGTGACACAATTCGAGATTGTGCTCCATCTTTAATGGCCTCAATGTTGACGGAACGTTAAACCCAATATTCCATCCTTACTTCCTCCGAAAGTATCTTCTCTTTTTACAGTTTTATAAGCACTTTTGGCGTCAGTAAGTCTCCCGAGGGCATAGTTTTCCACTTAATCAGCAAGCTGTCAACTGACGCCACACGCCACTTGGACGTGTCAACGAACATGTTTATGAGCTGTCTTTCTGGGCTGGAGCCATCGTGTCCGCAAGAACATGTCTCCGGTGTTAATCAAGAAGTGTCCTCCCCAATGTGTACCACCAGGAGTGAACCATGACGAAACCCTATCGGGCTTGGCCGGCCGGTGTGGCCGAGCGGTTCTAGGCGCTTCAGTCTGGAAAGGCGCGACCGCAACGGTCGCAGGTTCGAATCCTGCCTCGGGCATGGATGTGTGTGATGTCCTTAGGTTAGTTAGGTTTAAGTAGTTCTAAGTCTAGGGGACTGATGACCTCAGATGTTAAGTTCCATAGTGCTTAGAGCCATTTGAACCAACACTATCGGGCTTGTAAAGCGACCGCCCTGGGGAGCGGCTCTGGTGCGCACATTACTTGAGCTCTCCACTGTCCAAAAGACCCTACGGTCCAAATTTCTGGAAAAACTGAGCGTGTGGAACTCGGACATCCGAACATTACCTCATTCGAACGAATAACTGTTATTTCGGTAAGATCTGATTTCCTTGTCTCCGTTTGGGCTCACACTGAAATTACCGGTGTAAACCGATCTTGACAATCACAGCAGGCAGATGTATCCATCAAAATGCAACTAGTGAGACACAGACCAACATCAGCCCACGTTCCTTTTCCTAATCTACCTCTTTCTCGTCTGTTGTCTGACTCAATTTTCATATTAGTTCTATTAGAAAAGAATTCAGGTCCCAGATTATGATTTATCAAACATGCATACCCAGAGAAAACAAAGGTACACTTCTTTCCGATAGATTAGTTATATTCGCAAACATTTAGCACTGGCCAACGAGCAGTTAATAAAAGTAGAAAGGGATTTCCCAAATTTCTCTCAGTACAGACTGTGAAAAGTAATGGTTCTTACTACTTCCTTGGGGCACACCCAAAGTTACTTTTATGTCTCAAGATTTCTTTCTGTTTTGGTTACTAGGAACTCTTCTATCCAGTCACATTGCTGGTCTGATATTCCGTATGTTCGTAATTTGTTCAGTGAGTGCGGACTTGGGTCGAACATCTCCTGGAAGTCAAGGAGCATTTCAGCAAACTGGGCTCTGGCATCTACTGCTTTCTGGATTTAGTGCGCCAATAGAGTGAGGTGAGTATCAGATAATCGTTGTTTGCCATATCCATATTAATACAGATGAGATTTTCGCTGCCCATAATGTCTTAATAATAAGAGAACCCGAAAGAATATTCCAATAATCTACAATATACTTACTTCAATAATATAGGCGTACACAGAGTAGCTAATGCGCTGCTTCCTGGAGTCGGGTAGGTGCGCCGGCCCCGGATCGAATCAGCCTGGCGGATTAACGACGTTGGCTGATGTGCCAGCCAGCCTGGATGTGGTTTTTAGGCGGTTTTCCACATCCCGCTAGGTGAATACCAGGCTGGTCCCCATGTTCCGCCTCAGTTACGCGGCTCGCAGATATCTGAACACTTCCGCACTATTCGATGGATTACACTCAACGCAGACAGTTGGGTACACTAATTCCGTCCTGGGGGGGGGGGGGGGGGAGGAGTACGTGGTGGCGTCAGGAAGGGCATCCGGCAACCCCTTAAACATTTACGTGCCACATCCAATTAACGATGGCTCACCCTGCGTAACTGTGGACAAGGCTCCAGCGATAGAATATAATAGAATTAATATAGGCAAACCGACCTTCTTAACAATGTGAATGAACTGCACATATTTTACATCGCTAAGAATTATGACACTATGAAAGATAAGGTAAGGAAATGGAGATGTTAGCGTGAGATAAAAAAGAAAGATGTCAGGGAAAGAAGGGAGAGGGCGGGGAATGTGGGTAGATCGATAATATTGTCACAGAGAAATTTTCAGTAGACCTCTAGGAATTTTAACATACATCAGAATGGAAGAGGTAACGTCGTTTGAATGCAGTGAAGTTATATAACAAGGATCATAAAATTATCATAAGCATAAAAAAACATGTCGAACCTCGTGCTGGTGGAAGGAATAAAAAACATATTTGATGAAGCAGTTAAGGTAGTGAAGTTTGTAGTTACATATCAGAGAGCAATAATTTTCACCACTGCAAGTTTAAATTCAAGCTCCGCTGAGCCAACATTCAATTAGTTGGGCGGCCGCGGCAGGCGAGCCCAGAGTAGTTCTGCAAGTTTGCTCAATATCTTGGCTGCGGAGGACTGTTGTAGCTGTTAAACGCTGATTAGCAACTTGCTCCGGCTATCGCTTACTGCACCATTAATCAAAGTCTGTCCTCCAGGGCAGCGCGGTGTAAACCACAACCGCGCTTCTCCCAACACTCCAACAGGCCTCCACCAACTCGGGGAAGGATATCAGAGGCGCAGTAGCACGACCCTTCCCGGCGACCGAAGAGTTCATCTCTTTAATACAAAAGTAAACCGCTAACTTGACAAGGGTACCAGTGGAGGGTTTTGCATTTCATTACATTTTTTTTACTGGGCTTGTAGTCTACACGTAAATTCAACAGCTGGTGCAGCCATGTAAAATACCGTTACAATATCGTTAATTAGAAAGTCCTGTACAGAGATTGGGCAGAAATATGGAAACACGCGGGAAAAAGCATGCCTGAACACAAATTCGGATGATACCCAAGCCTGCAGATTGCGCTGATGTAACTGACGATGGACGGCACCTGTGCAGGATCCTCAATACTTCGCAAGTGCCAGTCGTTATTAGAACACAATTGTGTGCGATTGTGAATGCATTATGTGTAGGCCTACTGAATTCGAACTAGAGCATATCCTTGGTGCTCGCATGAAAGGTGTTTCCATAACCAAGTTGCCTGAAACTTCAAGAGGAACCGTATCGGAGATTTATATCGGATTACAGAAAGGAGAAAAACGTCATCCGCTAAGTTAGAACTTGAATGAAAGTGTGTTTTGAGTGATCGTGACAGGCATTCAGTCACTGAAATGGAAAAATTTTGAAAATTTGTGCCGGCCGGAGTGGTCGAGCGGTTCTAGGCCCTACAGTCTGGAACTGCGCGACCACTACGGTCGCAGGTTCGAATCGTGCCTCGGGCATGGATATGTGTGCTGTTCGTAGGTTAGTTACGTTTAAGTAGTTCTAAGTTCTAGGGGACTGATGACCTCAGATGTTAAGTCCCATAGTGCTCAGAGCCATTTGAACTATTTGAACTTCCCAGTCCCATCGACCGAACAGAGCAGCCACAGCTTGCACTGTATGCGCCCGCGCATTGTCGTGCAAAATGATGGGTGGGTTGCGGAGGAAGTGTCCCCTCTTCTTTCGCAAATCTAGTCGCAGGTGATGCTCCAAAAACGAACAGTAATACTGTGCTTTTACGGTCTGCCGTGGAGGAACGTAATGCGTTAGGATAACACCACCACAGTAGTACACGAGAATTACCATAACTTTAGACCGCTCCATTCGCACCTTCAACAGAACAGGCTCTGCTAATGCTATAATACGCCTTTAACATCGCTGGCAACGGGCAGTACACAACGCTGATGACTACTTTGAAGGAGAGTAACAGGTGCAAACATGTAACTCTTTTGTATCGTTTGTGAATGAATAGTTGCCACTATTTAAGTTCCAACCCCCGTATATAGACGAATAAGTAATAATGAACAGGACATATCTACAAAAATTATTACTACTTCTCCAATCAGCTGCACATACTTGAAGAATAGACAGTTTACGTAGAACAACAGTGCAAAATCTGTGTTTCACGACGCAAAGTGTCTGTACATGACATCTAACAGCAGCTGTAAGTAATGTTTACACTGATGTTCATTAAATTACGATTATTTCATCATCATAGTAAACTATGTGTAAAAGGACCAGTGGCAATGCTTTGTACAAACAGTGATGAGGTACTGATATTAAACATCTGAGGTTGAGCCTCCAGGGCTCGAAATTAACTTTGATTTTTAACACAAAGCGTGATGAGTAACTGAAGGTGGGTATTTCCCCGGTTTTACGCTTGAGAAACAACCGCGCCTACAAAAATAGCAACAACCAAGAAAATAAAAGTATCTCAGTTTTCATGTTGATGATTGGTAAATTGAGGAGTCACTCTGCTGCAACAAGGTCAAGTAAATTCTTGTCTGGGCCATGAGAATTTGGGTATTCCCTCTCGTTGTAGAGATTCGAATTAATTCGAGGATATCTAAGTCTCATCCGTGAATATCTATTGTCTAAACGTATGATTGTTTTAACAAATGACACACACTAAAATACAGGAAACGGCAGAGTACTGTAGCACTCGCGATAAGAGGATGGAAGATGGTGCCTACATACTTTTCACAACGACGTATGTGTATGTCTAAATACACAGCAGTAGGGAACGAGATGTGCCACGTATTCCCAGAGGCGTCAACATTCTCTCTCTCTCTGCCTCTCTCTGACTCAGTTTAAACTTCTCCATGTTTTCCGATCTGGCTAACGTGAAACACATCGACGACATTTCTACATGTAGGTTTTGTTTCCGCAAACATGCTAACGTCGCTACAAAGAATCCAAGTTATGCGCTCCGCTGTTTCCGCAGAATGTAAATTACTGTAGAGAAACACGATAAAGAGAGTTCGTTAGTGCTGTCGGTAAACCTCAACTGCAGTGCAAAGACCCGGATGAGAAATCCTTTGTTACACTATTTCATCGTATAGTTTCTGCAAAAGAGTAATTACAGTAGTTTGTCTTCCGCCTGCGCACTTTGACATAACTGCAGCTCAGGGAATTTATTCGTTCATTTACGGTATGATTGACGTGTTAGGCAAGCTGTACAAACTGTACGCGTTCATGTTTTGCATTAAGTGTACAAAGCTAGTTTCCACCACAGGATGAATATTATAATGCTCTCCAAAACTTTTCTCGCTACAAATGTCATTTTACCATTTCGTTGGAAGTGAACTAACTTATCACTCGATTATTCAGAGCTATTAGACCATATTTCATTATGAATCTAGGCCGGCCGGGATGGCCGAGCGGTTCTAGACGCTACTGTCTGGAACAGCGTGACCGCTACGGTCAGAGGTTCAAATCCTGCCTCGGGCATGGATGCGTGTGATGTCCTTAGGTTAGTTAGGTTTAAGTAGTTCTAAGTTCTAGGGGACTGATGACCTCAGAAGTTAAGTCCCATAGTGCTCAGTGTCATTTGAACCGTTTATTATGAATCTAGGAATATACTACAGCCCCCTACATATCCGTAGGAATCGTGAGGAAAAGATTAGATTAATTACGGTACAGCGCACGCAGAGGCATTTAAACCTTGATACTTCACTCTCTCCTTACGTGACTGGAACGCAAAAAGCCACTATACCTGGTACAGTGGAAATTACCTCCTCCCATGCACATCATAGTGATTCGTAGAGTATTGATATAGATATAGATACACACGTAAAAATAGAAAGCCCCTCCCTAATATTCCTAATCGGCACTCCATCTGTCCCACTCGCACTGTATTTGGTTGAAATATCCCTCATTCCACGTGGATCATTGCTCGAACTGCCCACGATATCTAATGTATGAAAAGTATTAAATAAATGTAGGCGTGAATGGATTGTAGCGAATACGCCAATAAATGTTTCCTGCTTAATTTCCGGATCAATATATCACATAATTTATCTCGGTTCAATTGTACATGGATACCTTTTGAGGCAACATCCGAGAATTCACCCGAGGCCACATGCCAGAACACGACACCGAGGATAGGCGCATTTTTTTTCTTTTTTTTTTGGATCATCAATCTTATGAATGGTCTAATGTGAGCCACCACGAATTACCCTCATTGCCACCATTTCATCTCAGAGTAGAACCTGGAACCTACATTCCCAATTGTTTACTGGATGTGCTCCAATCTCTGTCTCCCTCTAGAGCCTTTACCCTCTACAGTTCCCACTAAAACAATGGAAGTTATTCCCTAATGTCTTAACAGATATCCTATCATTCTGTGCCTTCTTCTTGGCAGTGTTTTCCACGTATTTCTCTCCTCTTCGATCCTATGGAGAATCTCCTCGTTCCTTACATTTTCAGTACATCAAGTTTTCAACATTTTCTCAAATGCTCCGATTCTCTTCCGTTCCGGTTTCCCCACACTCCATGTTTCACTACGATACAATGCTGTGCTCGAAATATACATTCTCAGAAATTTCTTTCTCAAATTAAAGCCTATGTTTTATACTATTAGACTTCCCTTGCTAGGAATTCCCTCTTTTCCATTGTTAGTCTACTTTTTTGGTGCTCCTCGCTCCGTCTACCATAGGTTATTTTGCTATCTAGGCAGCAGAAGTCCCTAAATTTGTCTACTTCGTGACCAACTATTCTGATGCTAAGTTTCTCGCTCTACTCATTTATGATACTTCTCATTATTTTTGACTTCTTCGATTTACTCTCAATGCATATTCCGTATCCATTACACTGTTAATTCCATTCAACAGATACTCTAATCCTTCTTCACTTAGGGCGACAGACTATATCTCTGTCTTATACTCCTTTTAATCCGAGCACTTCATAGTCTTCTAGTCATATTGCTCCCTTTTCGTCATTGTACGTATTAAATTAACTGTCTTTCCTTACAGCTTACCCCTATTTTTCTCAGATTTTCGAACCTCTTGCACCATTTTTACATCGTCGAATGTACGAACGATTCTTGATTTTTCTTCATCCTTGTTTCCATTATCAGCTCTAACGTCAGAACTGCATCTCTCGTGGCTTTACCTTTTTTAAAGCCAAGCTTGTGTCATCTAACAAATCTCCAGTTATCTTTTCCATTCTTCTGTATATTATTCGTGTCAGCAACTTGGATGCATGAGGTGTATAATAATTCTCCCATTTGTCGGATCTTCCTATCTTCAGAACTGTGTGGATGATGTTTTTCTGAAAGTCTGGGGATGTCGCCAGTCTCATAGACTCCACACAACAACGTAAATAGTCGTTTTGTTACGACTTTAGAAATTCCGACGGAATATTAATTTGCCCTTCTGCCTTATTTGATCATCAGTCGTCCAAAGTTATTTTAAATTCTGATTCTAGTACTGTGTCCACTTTCTCTTCCCTGTCTGCTCTTGTTTCTTCTTCTGTCACTTCATCAAATAAGTCCTCCCTATCACAGAGGTTTTCAGTGTACTCTTTCCACCTACCCGCTCTATCGTCTGCTTTTAACAGTGGAATTCCCATTGCACTATTAATGTTACCAATGTTACCACACTTGCTTTTAGTTTCACCGGAGATCGTTTGATTGCTCTATATGCTGAATGAGTCCTTCCGATACTCATTTCTTTTTCGATTTCTTCCCATTTTCCATGAAGCCATTTTTCCTTAGCTTACCCGCACTTCCTATTTTCATCACTTCTAAATTACTTGTGTTTCTGTATTCGTGAATTTCCCTGAACATTTTTGTACTTCTGAAAGTTATCCTGTCATGGCACTCCGCAATAAAAGTTAACCCGTTGTGCAGACTACACTACTGGCCATTAAAATTGCTACACCGCGAAGATGACGTGCTACAGACGCGAAATTTAACTTACAGGAAGAAGATGCTGTGATATGCAAATGATTAGCTTTTCAGAGCATTCACTTAACATTGGCGCCGGTGGTGACACCTACAACGTGCTGACATGAGGAAAGTTTCCAACGGATTTCTCATACACAAACAGCAGCTGACCGGCGTTGCCTGGTGAAACGTTGTTGTGATGCCTCGTGTAAGGAGGAGAAATGCGTACCACCACGTTTCCGACTTTCATAGAGATCGGATTGTAGCCTATCGCGATTGCGGTTTATCGTATCGCGACATTGCTGCTCGTGTTGGTCGAGATCCAATGACTGTTAGCAGAATATGGAATCGGTGGGTTCAGGAGGGTAATACGGAACACCGTGCTGGATCCCAACGATCTCGTGTCACTAGCAGTCGAGATGACAGGCAACTTATCTGCATGGCTGTAACGGATCGTGCAGGCACGTCTTTGCAGGACAACAACCATCTGCACGAACAGTTCAACGACGTTTGCAGCAGCATGGACTATCAGCTCGGAGACTATGGCTGCGGTTACCCTTGACGCTGGCATCACAGACAGGAGCGCCTGCGATGGTGTACTCAACGACGAACCTGGGTGCACGAATGGCAAAACGTCATTTTTTCGGATGAATCCAGGTTCTGTTTACAGCATCATGATGGTCGCATCCTTGTTTGGTGACATCGCGCTGAACGCACATTGGAAGAGTGTATTCGGCATCGCCACACTGGCGTATCACCCGTCATGATGGTATGGGGTGCCATTGGTTACACGTCTCCGTCACCTCTTGTTCGCATTGACGGCATTTTGAACAGTGGACGCTACATTTCAGATGTGTTACGACCCGTGGCTCTACCCTTCATTCGATCCCTGCGAAACCCTACATTTCAGCAGGATAATGCACGACCGCAAGTTGCAGGTCCTGTACGGGCCTTTCTGGATGCAGAAAATGTTCGACAGTTGCCCTGGCCACCACATTCTCCAGATCTCTCCCCAATTGAGAACGTGTGGTCAATGGTGGCCGAGCAACTGGCTCGTCACAATACGCCAGTCACTATTCTTGATGAACTGTGGATCGTGTTGAAGCTGCATGGGCAGCTGTACGTGTATACGCCATCCAAGCTCTGTTTGACTCAATGCCCAGGCGTATCAAGGCCGTTATTACGGCCAGAGGTGGTTGTTCTGGGTATTGATTTCTCAGGATCTATGCACCCAAATTGCGTGGAAATGTAATCACATGACAGTTCTAGTATGATATATTTGTCCAATGAATACCCGTTTATCATCTGCATTTCTTCTTGGTGTAGCAATTTTAATGGCCAATAGTGTATATAAAATGATTGAGAATGTAGTAAAATTTACTAACAACATTTATTTTTAATGAAAAAACAGACATAAATTACAGTTATTGATTGAATACTGTAAACAAGTAACAGTTGGGTTAAGAGAACAATGGACAAGGTTCCTGTGTGGCAGAATTGCGTCACGTACTCTGGCTCTAAAAATGTGGATAACGCAGCCTGAATTGATCTGACACTGAGCAGACTTTTATTGATAATTTACAGAAGTTTCACGCTATAGGGGCAGCTCAGAACAAGCGTCGATTGCGATCTGTACGCTCTGACAAGGCCAAAGCAGCAGTACGTTGCCCTGTTTGCTTCGTGCGGCGATGTAAATTGCAGCTAGCGAGAAGTGCGTGGCGGTGGCGAGACGTGGAGGCGGCATCTGTGAATCGACAGCGGCCACGAAAGAAATGCAAAAATCTCACGATCTAGTGATCAGGCAGACGGATCGCAGTTCACTCTTTACCAGAGCCCTGAAATCACGGTAAATTTCAACGTGTGGCACACCCGTTCGCGGTCGTAACTAAGACCCATTTCGCTCACTTATACGACAGAGCTCACAAGGAGACCAAACGTCGAGACTGGTAAACCAAAAACGAATAAGTGTGCCCTAGGCAAACGAGTAGTCCGAGACATTTGAAATCACACTGTCAGTACAGTAAGAACTTCACCACAGGCTACCCAGTCCAACCACTTGTTGCTTTGCTTGTACTTTCCTTGTATGTATGTTCTTCTCTCCAACTTCTGTGATTGCCGTTTTTTAGAGATGTCCATTCCTCCTCAACCAAACTGTCTGCTGAGCCTATCTATAGCCTCAGAGAACTGCCTGACTTTTCCAAGTGTACTTCCTCCTCAGCTGAAATTTATTGCATAACTCAATTAGTATTTCTCCTCTTTCATTCCTACTAGCAAGCCAATATTCTCCCACAACCCTTTCTTCTACTCCTTCGCCTACAGCCACATTCCAATCCCCCATCTCCCTTGACATACTGGTTTACCCGTTCTATATCCTCATATACTTTATTAGTCTCTTGTCGGTAGGTATAACTGAACCACTGTTATCCACGTTGGTTTTCTGTCGATACTGATGAGGTCAGCTCTATCAGTGAACTGTTACAGTAACTCATTTTGCTCTTCTTTATTATTCATAACGAATCCTACTGCCGTAATAATATTTTCTGCTGCTGCTGCTGCTGATATTACCCTACACTAGTCTGATCCAAAATCCTCGTCTTCCTTCCATTTAACTTCACTGACTTCCATTATCCTACACTAGTCTGATCCAAAATCCTCGTCTTCCTTCCATTTCACTTCACTGACTTCCATTATATCTAAATTGAGCCTTAACAATCCCCGTTTCAGATATGCTAGATTGTCTACCACGTTAAGACTTCTGACATTCGACGCCCCAATTCGTAGAACGCTACCCTTTCGTTGGTTATTCAGTCTTCTTTTCTTATGGCCATATGCCCCTCGACAGTCCAGTCCTGGCGAGCCCAGTGGAAACCTACTTCAGAATCTTTTGCCGATCATGAGATCATCTTGACCCATTTTCTGTCACATGGCGTACGTCGAGTCAGTACCCATTATGTGTCTTAAATGCTTCCTCCTTGGCAGTGATGTTGACACAAGAGGGTGTGACTTATTATGCCGAAATTCTCCGGCTGGCATTGCTCATGATTTTTGTTCAGAATTTAAGTACTTTATGATTACTAGTCAAAGACAACACCCTAGACATTTAATAATTTTCTTCATAATGTGGGGCCACAGCCATAATATATTTCTTTAAAGTCAGTACCGCCATTAGACTGTTTTTTATTTGCAGTGTTTCATTTACACGATCATGATTTCGGCTTAAAATGTCATTATCAAGTGTTTTAATGTTATACAGTGACTAGGGGTGAGCCCGTGGTCTAGGGGAGTCGGCACGGTAGCTCAGCGTGTTCGGTCAGAGAGCTGGTTGGCCTCTGTAATAAAAAAACTGAGTGGAACGATCAACAAACGAACTTTAACGGATATCATTTGACGTCCGCAACGACCAAACACAACGAACACAATGAAAAAAAAATGGAAAAAAAGAAAAAAAAGGGGGTAGCATCTTTGATTCATAATCAAAACGTTTTCGGTCCCGGGTTCGCTCCCCGCCACTGCCTAAATTTTGATAAATAATCAGCATTGGCGGCCGAAGACTTCCGGCATAAGAAGTCAGCCACATTCTGCCAACGGCCTTGTCAAAGAGGGCGGAGGAGCGGATAGAGATTCAGGGCACTCTCTTGCCCTAGGGGTGGGAAATTGCCCCCAACGGCGGAAGAATCAGCAATGACATGAGGATGCAGAAGGCAATGGAAACCACTGCATTAAAGACACGTAACGTATATCCACAGGACATGTGGCCTGTATTTGAAGAAGTGTCATGATGATCTCTCCATTGGCAAAAGATTCCGGAACAGCCCCCATTCGGATCCTCGGGAGGGGACTGCCAAGTGGGAGGTTACCATGAGAAAAAGATTGAATAATCAACGAAAGGATAACGTTCTACGAGTCGGGGCGTGGAATGTCAGAAGCTTGAACGTGGTAGGGAAACTAGAAAATCTGAAAAGGGAAATGCAAAGGCTCAATCTAGATATAGTAGGGGTCAGTGAAGTGAAGTGGAAGGAAGACAACGATTTCTGGTCAGATGAGTATCGGGTAATAACAACAGCAGCAGAAAATGGTATAACAGGTGTAGGATTCGTTGTGAATAAGAAGGTAGGGCAGAGGGTGTGTTACTGTGAACAGTTCAGTGACCGGGTTCTTCTAATCAGAATCGACAGCAGACCAACACCGACAACGATAGTTCAGGTATACATGCCGACATCGCAAGCTGAAGATGAACAGACAGAGAGAGTGTATGAGGTTATTGAAAGGGTAATGCAGTATGTAAAGGGGGACGAAAATCTAATAGTCGTGGGCGACTGGAATGCAGTTGTAGGGGAAGGAGTAGAAGAAAAGGTTAAAGGAGAATATGGGCTTGGGACAAGGAATGAAAGAGGAGAAAGACTAATTGAGTTCTGTAACAAGTTTCAGCTAGTAATAGCGAATACCCTGTTCAAGAATCACAAGAGGAGGAGGTATACTTGGAAAAGGCCGGGAGATACGGGAAGATTTCAATTAGATTACATCATGGTCAGACAGAGATTCCGAAATGAGATACTGGATTGTAAGGCGTACCCAGGAGCAGATATAGACTCAGATCACAATATAGTAGTGATGAAGAGTAGGCTGAAGTTCAAGACATTAGTCAGGAAGAATCAATACGCAAACAAGTGGGATACGGAAGTACTAAGGAATGACGAGATACGTTTGAAGTTCTCTAACGCTATAGATACAGCAATAAGGAATAGCGCAGTAGGCAGTACAGTTGAAGAGGAATGGACATCTCTAAAAAGGGCAATCATAGAAGTTGGGAAGGAAAACATAGGTACAAAGAAGGTAGCTGCGAAGAAACCATGGGTAACAGAAGAAATACTTCAGCTGATTGATGAAAGGAGGAAGTAAAAACATGTTCCGGGAAAATCAGGAATACAGAAGTACTAGTCGCTGAGGAATGAAATAAATAGGAAGTGCAGGGAAGCTAAGACGAAATGGCTGCAGGAAAAATGTGAAGACATCGAAAGAGGTATGATTTTCGGAAGGACAGACTCAGCATACAGGAAAGTCAAAACAACTTTTGGTGACATTAAAAGCAACGGTGGTAACATTAAGAGCGCAACGGGAATTCCACTGTTAAATGCAGAGGAGAGAGCAGATAGGTGGAAAGAATACATTGAAAGCCTCTATGAGGGTGAAGATTTGTCTGATGTGATAGAAGAAGAAACAGGAGTCGGTTTAGAACAGATAGGATATCCAGTATTAGAATCTTTGGAGGACTTACCGTCAAATAAGGCAGAAGGGATAGATAACATTCCATCAGAATTTCTAAAATCATTGGGGGAAATGGCAACGAAACGACTGTTCACGTTGGTGTGTAGAATATATGAGTCTGGCGACATACCATCTGACTTTCGGAAAAGCGTCATCCACACAATTCCGAAGACGGCAAGAGCTGACAAGTGCAAGAATTATCGCACAATCAGCTTAACAGCTCATGCATCGAAGCTGCTTACAAGAATAATATACAGAAGAATGGAAAAGAAAATTGAGAATGCGCTAGGTGACGATCAGTTTGGCTTTAGGAAAAGTAAAGGGACGAGAGAGGCAATTCTGACGTTACAGATAATAATGGAGACAAGGCTAAAGAAAAATCAAGACACTTTCATAGGATTTGTCGACCTGGAAAAAGCGCTCGACAATATAAAATGGTGCGAGCTGTTCGAGATTCTGAAAAAAGTAGGGGTAAGCTATAGGGAGAGACGGGTCACATACAATACGTACAACAACGAAGAGGGAATAATAAGAGTGGACGATCAAGAACGAAGTGCTCGTATTAAGAAGGGTGTAAGACAAGGCTGTAGCCTTTCGCCCCTACTATTCAATCTGTACATCGAGGAAGCAATGATGGAAATAAAAGAAAGGTTCAGGAGTGCAATTAAAATACAAGGTGAAAGGATATCAATGATACGATTCGCTGATGACATTGCTATCCTGAGTGAAAGTGAAGAAGAATTAAATGATCTGCTGAACGGAATAAACAGTCTAATGAGTACACAGTATGGTTTGAGAGTAAATCGGAGAAAGACGAAGGTAATGAGAAGTAGTAGAAATGAGAAGTAGTAGAAATGAGAATGGCGAGAAACTTAACATCAGGATTGATGGTCACGAAGTCAATGAAGTTAAGGAATTCTGCTACCTAGGCAGTAAAATAACCAATGGCGGACGGAGCAAGGAGGACATCAAAAGCAGACTCGCTATGGCAAAAAAGACATTTCTGGCCAAGAGAAGTCTACTAATATCAAATAACGGCCTTAATTTGAGGAAGAAATTTCTGAGGATGTACGTCTGGAGTACAGCATTGTATGGTAGTGAAACATGGACTGTGGGAATACAGGAACAGAATCGAAGCATTTGAGATGTGGTGCTATTGACGAATGTTTAAAATTAGGTGGACTGATAAGGTAAGGAATGAGGAGGTTCTACGCAGAATCGGAGAGGAAAGGAAAATGAGGAAAACGCTGATAAGGAGAAGGGACAGGATGATAGGACATCTGCTAAGACATGAGGGAATGACTTCCATGGTACTAGAGGGAGCTGTAGAGGGCAAAAACTGTAGAGGAATACAGAGATTGGAATACGTCAAGCAAATAACTGTGGACGTAGGTTGGAAGTGCTACTCTGAGATGAAGACGTTAGCACAGGAAAGGAATTCGTGGCGGGCCGCATCAAACCAGTCAGTAGACTGATGACAAAAAAAAAAAAACAAAAAAAAAAAAACAGTGCCTAAGATGGCATACTTTCGTATTTAAAATACTCTATAAGACTAATAGTGTATTTTAAATACGACGGTATGCCACCTTAGGCACTGTACAACATTAAAACACTTGATAATGGCATCTGACTCCTGTACTAACCACACCAGCCATCGACCCTGCTCCAGATGTTTCGACGCGGCTTCGATATAGTGGGCCTTCCGCAACTGTCAGCCGGTGGAAACGGGATTTAAACCAGCAGAACCACCCCGTCAGCAGTTCGTCACAGCTTTAAAGTCCGATGACGCAGAGTCTGTGTCAGTCGTTGCCGCGTCCGTGACTCTGCCTCCACAGGGCCGCGAACCAGCGACCGTTGCCTGAACGTCCAACCACAGGGACATCGTCTCGCTGCCGCACCACACACTCCTCAGCCGTCGTCCGCCATCGACCAGCAAGCTGTGGAAGCCCTTCCGCCGCTACCATCTGCAGGAAAACATCTGCTTTGGAATTCCGCAGTCAGTATGCTGGAGTCCGAGGATAACCTCGAGTCGCTTGCAGTCTGTCAGTTTTAGATTTTCGTGTTCATCAATGAAGTCTTCTGTCAACTGACTGGCTTCCTTCTTCGTTCGTCCGTCGCCAACCTCCAGCAGAGAACCACTCGCCCACTCAAACCCTTCAGTAACCACACGTGTTACAATGTGTACGATATTTCAGCTTCCTGCGATGTATACATCCCGCACTGCAGGATTTGGAGCCCCTGACAGTTTAACTGAAACCACCCTGTAGCTTAAACTCTAATTACCACAAAGAAAATATGGGAAAGCCGAATCAAAGACTGCATTTTACTGCCAGAAAACTTACAAGGTGGCACAAATCTATTAAAGAGAATACCTACTGAATCGTTTCCCTCTCTATGAATTTACAGGTTGTGAGAAAATCCTGGTAGATAACTACACTGAAGATCCAAAGAAACTGGTAACCTGCCCAATACCATGTAGGGTCCCCGCGAGCACGCAGATGTGCCGCAACACGACGTGGCATGGACTCCACTAATGATTGAAGCAGTGCTGGAGAGAGCTGCCACCATGAAGTTTTCAGGGCTGTCCATAAATCTGTAAGAGTATGAAGGGGTGGAGATCTGTTCTGAACAGCACGTTGCAAGGCATCCCAGATATGTTCAATGAAGTTCATGTACTTCCGCTTGATACAATGTAATACGAGAGCCATCCGATCAGGCAACATGTTTCCAGTCATCAACAGTCCAATGTTGGTGTTCGCGGGCCCAAGCGAGGCGCAAAGCTTTGTGACGTGCAGTCATCAAGGTCAGGCGAGTGGGCCTTCGGCTCCGAAAGCCCATATCTATGATGCTTCGTTGAATGTTCGCACAATGACACTTGTTGATGGCCCGACATTGAAATCTGCAGCCATCATCGTAAGGGATGCACTTCTGTCACGTTGAACGATTCTCTTCAGTCATCGTTGGTTGCATTTTTGCAGGATCTTTTTTCGACCGCAGCGATATCGGTGATCTGATGTTTTATCGGATTGCTGATAGTCACGGCACACTCGTGAAATGTCGTATGGGAAAATCCTGACTTCATCGCTACCTCGGAGGTGCAGTGTCCCATCGCTCGTGCGCCGACTGTAACACCACGGTCAGACTCACCTAAATCTTGACAACCTGCCGTTGTAACAGCAGTAACCGATGTAACAGCGCCACACACCTATCGTCTAATATAGGCATTGCCGACCGCAGTCCCGTATTCGGGCTGTTTCATATCTCTGTATTCTAATACGCATGCCTATATCAGTTTCCTTGGCACTTCAGTGTATTGAGCAACGTTTTCTCACTATGTCACGGAAATTTATTGATTGTTGTACACTTTTTCGACGGACGAGAGAAACGTCCGTAGACGGCAAAAGCAAGAAGAAGATGTGAGAAAATGAAATTAATTATTAGTGATAACAGATGCGAATTAAGCATCCGTTTATGTCACCGTCTAATAATATCGTGTGGCAGAAGACCATTATTGAAACTCGGGGTGTACAAAATCCCGTGCCAATGTGGGGAAGCTTACGTTGGCCGTTCTATTCACACAGTGAATGACAGGTGTGTGAAACATCGCCGTCACACGAGGCTACAACAGCCGGAAAAATCGGCCGTAGCAGAACACTGCCTGAATGAGAGACACAAAATGAAATTTGAGGAAACTGTTGTAATTGCTAACATTTCCGGTTTTTGGAATAGTGTGTGTAAAGAGGCGATCGAAATTAGGTTGGCTGATAATTTAATCAACAGGGACAATGGGTTTCCTCTTAGCAAAACGTGGAATCCTGTATTATCTCGCATCAAAACTGAACGTTCTTCGGTGCGGCCTTGATTGCGGAATATCGTTACCAGCAGTGTTTCACTAAGGGCGGCGCCAACTCCCTGTTTTGGAAGCCAGAAACCGTGATGGGCGGCGCATGCGCCGTGTACTGAACGGTGGCCTATATAGGACGTCGAATTGCAATCTTGCGTCAGTTCTCAGCGGGACTCATCAGCAGAAGCAGCATTTCCTGAAGTTGGCGAACAGTTGGATCGCCGAAATATCAAGTCAAGTTGATTTTAGGATCCGGCAGCAAACCCGAAAAGACTTTCAAGACTTATTACGCCAGGAAAGCCTACGTAGTCACAGAAGACCATTATACCATTGAAACCACTGTCAACATCATTGTTGGACGGTAATTGACCGATTACCTTGGCATTACTCTTACGTAAAGATAAAGGCGAGAAATTAAATGATACGTAATTCTGTGGTGTCACCGCCAGACACCACACTTGCTAGGCGGTAGCCTTTAAATCGGCCGCGGTCCGCTAGTATACGTCGGACCCGCGTGTCGCCACTGTCAGGGATTGCAGACCGAGCGCCACCACACGGTAGATCTAGAGAGACGTCCTGGCACTCGCCCCAGTTGTACAGCCGACTTTGCCAGAGATGGATTACTGACAATTACGCTCTAATTTGCCGAGACGGTAGTTAGCATAGCCTTCAGCTACGTCATTTGCTACGACCTAGCAAGGCGCCATAGCGTTTGATAATTAATATTGTGAAGCTTGTACAGTAACGAGAGATGTTCACCAATTGTGGATTAAAGTTAAGTATTACAGTACTGCCTCCGTTTTTCTAAGTTCTCATTTCCTTGTAATGTTCCAGACCTCACGCCAGTCCGCGTGAGCTAAAAGCGTGCATTTCGGCCTCCTCTAGCAACACAGTGTTGGCTCTTCTGCCAACACTTCAAATTCTATCTTAGGGTGGTTCAACTTAGATATATTCAGATGAATAACGAAAAAGCAAGTAACGTGTCTGGTCATTCAGACTTCGAGCAATCCGTCAGCAGTCCTTTCTTTTCTGGCTGTGAACAGAGACACAAATATTCATAAACAGTAACAATTGTTATCACAGGAATCAGTGAAGTGTGTTTTTCTAAATAAACTCGACTTACTTATTTCAACTAAATATCGTATACATTTAAATACAGAGCTACGCACAAGCAGATCCTTACACTTCGTGCTATCCAACAGAAAAGCGCCACATACTGACGAGAATAAATGAAGTACAAAATCATCGCTTGTTCCTTTACCAATACTGTAAACTGTTCATTTCCGCTTAGCTCAATTACCGAATGTCTCTGGTCAAACAACATCATTACGACTTTAATTACAAAAAGTATTTCTTTCTATAGTAAAAAACGGTAAACATTATTTTATTACAAAGTACAGTATTAATACTTTTCTATAAATACGGTTATGAAATGACTTTGCGCTCAAGATATAAATGTCTTCTACAAATAACGATCAAATATGACGTTTCACTACTCTATCCTCGTCCGTCTTGTACTGTAGTATTGCTGTGTACTAGAAATCTTTACAGGAAATGATTGTCGCAGGATATCGAAAAAGGAGCTGGGTTTGGATTATCGCGAAACAGCGTAGAGATTGTCACGGATATGATAAGCGAGTTGGGATGGCAGTCGTTAAAACAAAGACTTTTCTCGTTATGGTGACATGTTTTTAAGAAATGTCAAACACTAACTTGTGTTAAAATAATTAGCAGTCAAAACGTCATCGCTCCCGGGTTAGAAACCCGCCATCGCCTAATTTTCGGTTAAGAATAAGCATTGGCGGTCGAAGACTTCCGGCGTAAGAAGTCACCCTCATTCTGCCAACAGTCAGTTCAAAGACGGCGGTGGAGCGGAATGAGGTTCAGGGCACTCTCTTGTCCTTGGGGTGGGAAACTGCCCCTATAGGCGGAAGAATTAACAATGATCAACGCCATGAGGAAGCAGAAGGAAATGGAAACCACTGCATCCATAGGACATGTGGCCCCTAATTGAAAAAGTGTCATGATGATCTCCCCATTGGCAAAAGGTTCCGGAATAGTCCCCCTTTCGGGTATCCGGGAGGGGACTGCCAAGGAGGAGATGCCAGCCGGGGTGGCCGAGCGGTTCTAGGCGCTACAGTCTGGAGCCGCGCGACCACTACGGTCGCAGGTTCGAATCCTGCCTCGGGCATGGATGTGTGTGATGTCCTTAGGTTAGTTAGGTTTAAGTAGTTCTAAGTTCTAGGGGACTGATGACTCCAGAAGTTAAGTCCCATAGTGCTCAGAGCCATTTTTTGAAGGAGGAGGTGACCATGAGAAAAAGACTGAATAATCAAAGAAACGATAATGTTCTACGAGTCGGAGCGCGGAATGTCAGAAGCTTGAAAGTGGTATGAAAACTAGAAAATCTGAAAGGGAAATGCAAACGCTCAGTCTATATACAGTACGGGTCAGTGAAGTGAAATGGAAAGAAGACAAGGAATTCTGGTCAGATGAGTATAGGGTAATATCGACAGCTGCAGAAAATGTTATCACGGGAGCAGGATTCGTTATGAATAGGAAGGTAGGGCAGAGAGTGTGTTACTGTGAACACTTCAGTAATACGGTTGTTCATATAAGAATCGACAGCAAAATAACACCGGCAACAATAGTTCATGTATACATGCCGACGTCGCAAGCCGAAGACGAAGAGGTAGAGAAAGTGTATGAGGGTATTGAAAAGGTAATACAGTACATAATGGGAGATGGAAATCTAATAGTCGTGGTGGACTGGAATGCAGTGTAGGGGAAGGAGTAGAAGAAAATGGTACAAGAGAATATGGGCTTGGGACAAGGAATAAGAGAGGAGATAGGCTAATTGAGTTCTATAATAAATTTCAGTTAGCAACAGCGAACGCTCTGTTCAAGAATCACAAGAGGACGAGGTATACTTGGAAAAGGCTGCGTGAGAAGATTTCAGTTAAATAACATCATTGTCAGACAGAGATTCCGAAATCAGATACTGGATTTAAAGCGTACCCAGGAGCAGATATAATTTCAGATCACAAGGTAATAGTGATGAAGAGTATGCTGAAGTTTTCGTGATTAGTCAGGAAGAATCAATACGCAACGAAGTGGTATGCAGAAGTACTGAGGAATGATGAGATACGCTTGAGGTTCTCTAAGGCTACAGATACTGCAATAAGGAATAGCTCAATAGGCAGTACAGTTAAAGAGGAATGGACGTCTCTAAAACGGGCAGTCACAGAAGTTGGAAAGAAAAACATACATACAAAGAAGGTAACTACAAAGAAACCATGGCTAACAGAAGAAGTACTTAAATTGATCGATGAAAGAAGGAAGTACAAAAATGTTCAGGGAAATTCAGGGATACAGAAACAAGTCGCTGAGGAATTAAATCAACGGGAAGTGCACGAAGCTAAGACCAAATGGCTGCACGAAAAATGTGAAGAAATCGGATAAGAACTGACTCAGCCTAAAGGACAGTCAAAAATTCCTTCTGTGAAATTAAAAGCAATATTGGTAACATTATGAGTGCAACGGGAGTTACACTGTTAAATTCAGAGAAGAGAGCGTATAGGTGGAAAGAGTACACTGAAGGCCTCTATCAGGTGGAAGATTTGTCTGGTGTGCTAGAAGAGGAAGCAGGAGTCGATTGAAAAGAGATAGGGTATCCAGTATTAGAGTCAGAATTTAAGCGATCTTTAGAGGACTTAAGATCAAATAATGAAGAAGGGATCGATAACATTCCATAAGAATTTCTAATATCGTTAGGGGAAGAGGCAAAAAACAACTATTCACGTTGGTGTGTAGAATGTATGAGTCTGCCAATATACCGCCTAACTTTCGGAAAAACGTCATCCACACAATTCCGAAGACGTCAAGAGCTGACAAGTGCGAGAAATTTCGCAAAATCAGCTTAACAGCTCAATCATCCAAGCTGCTGACAAGAATAATATACAGAAGGATGGGAAAGAAAATTGACGGTGTTTTAGATGACGATCAGTTTGGCCTTAGGAAAGGTAAAGGCACCAGAGAGACAATTCTGACGTTCCGGTGACAATGGAAGCAAGACTAAAGAAGACACGTTCATAAGATTTGTCGACCTGGAAAAAGCATTCGAGAACATAAAAAGGTGCAAGATATTTGAAATTCTGAAATAATAGGAGCAAGCTATAGGGAGAGGAGGTTAATATACATCTGCCAAGAGGGAATAATACGTGTACGACCAAGAAACAAGTGCTCGGATTAAAAAATGTGTAATACAGGGATGTAGTCTTTCACCCCTACTGTTCAATCTGTACATCAAAGAAGCAATGATAGAAACAAAAGAAAAATGCAGGAGTTAAAGTAAAATTCAAGGTGGAAGGATGTCAATGATGTGATGACATTGCTATCCTCAGTAAAAGAGAAAAAGAATTACAGGATGTGTTGAATCGAATGAACAGTCTAATGAGTGCAGAATATGGATGGAGAGTAAATCTAAGAAAGACGAAAGTAACGAGAAGTACGTAAAAGAATAGTTTAAGCTAAAAAAATTTACGCGTAGAAATACAAGGAATTCAAACAGTAAATATAACAAAGTACAATTTTGTCTGGAGAAACACAGTTCAGGAAATCATTACGACAGTTGTTACATTACGTGACACTGAACAGCCAACTCTCTCTAGACTTATTGCCCTTCATTGGTTGAGCTAAAAAATTGTATAGACTACATAACAATAAAAACACAAGGAATTCAATTTGTAATTATAATAAAATATAATTCCGTCTGGAGGTATATAAGTTTAAAAAATAATTCTGACAAGTGTTACGTTACTTCATACTAGACAGCCACCGACCATTATTTCTGTTGCTCATAAGTAAAAAAATGATTTAACAAATTTTATATGCATAAAAATACTGCTAATTCAAGAAACAATTTAATAAAAAACAATTTTGTCCGGAGGCATATCAATTTAACAGTCATTACGACAAATGTTACCTTACACTTGATCACTTATCTCAGAGGTCACTTATCTTCGAGAAGAATGATTCACGGTTTTAGAACTGGTGTTCTTCCAGATAAAACTGTAATTTATTACAACTGTTACTTGAATTCACTACATTTTTATGCATATAAAAATTATGTAAAAACCATTACTGATCAATAAAAGTAGAAGGACTTGGCTATTCAGTATGACGTAATGTAACACTTGTTATAATGATTTTTTGAGATGTTTGCCTGTATCTTTAAGTGTAAATTTTTTTTAGCTGTATTTAACTTAACCAATTCGTTTACATACTGGCAATAAATAGAGGGCGTTGGCTGTACAGTATGACGTAAACCGAAGTTGGCTGTGTGGATCTGCAAAAAGCGACCTCAGTTGGAGTAATGCTTCTATATGCCTTAGTTAGATTGTAGTGCATGTCGTTGTAATACCGTTCAGACTAAATGACTACTTAAACGTTACGTAACTGCGGAACTGTAACTGTGCATGGAAGTGACATGGCGTTTGATCAATGTGCTGTCTGATTCTGGTATTATCTGTATTTATAGCACTGATGATAGCTGAACTGCCAGTTGAAATCTAGATCTGCAGTCCAATGAAAAGAACAGATGACATTACGACCGATGCTGACCTTTCTGTCCTGGCTTTCCTATTGTTACATCCAGTGCTGTTTTTCTGGGTGAACGCTGGGGGATGCGTACCCCTAAACGTTTTCGTCGACAAAGTAATGTTTTTACGATGTTGAGAACTTGGAAGAGTGCCAAAGATTTATTTCAGGGACGTAAATTTTTTATTTCATTTTTTCGTGTTGGTGATTGCAATATGAATGATACCAGTGCAGTTTTTGATGGGAAAAGCGATGTCATTGACTGTTTCAAGCATTTCGAATCTGCAGCAACCATTCTCGACAACCGAATTGCTGGCAGCCAGTTCGACTGGCATGTAGGGGCATCGTCCACTAATAGTGGGAAATGGTAGTTCAAAAATGGTTCAAATGGCTCTGAGCACTATGGGACTTAACATCTGTGGTCATCAGTCCCCTAGAACTTAGAACTACTTAAACCTAACTAACCTAAGGACATCACACACATCCATGCCCGAGGCAGGATTCGAACCCGCGACCGTAGCAGTCACGCGGTTCCGGATTGAGCGCCTAGAACCACGAGACCACCGCGGCCGGCGGGAAATGGTAGTGCTAAACGGATATGCGTACGCTCAAACACCGAGCTACCGATAGATGTCTCTACGGTCCCGCTACCATGATCCTTCGCGATTCATTGTGTAAAAACTTTAAAGTTTTGGTTGCTCACTTCACAGCTGCAAAAGATGATCAAAGCAGGGAATCAACTGACAGAGGTATGTACGGTGGTTTATTGACGTACATTACCAAAGTTGACTTCATTCTCGTCTTGGCACTAATGTGTGATGGCCTTCAAGAATTATCAGAATTAAGTCTTTATCTACAGTCAAGAGACTGCCCAACAGAAGATCAGAAGTCATCTGTTCGTGTTTGAAGAAAGAAAACTGAGCTGTGGTCCTCATTACTGTTAAGCTCTCAAAGCAGTCCAAAGCTGAACTTCAGAGATTTCCACTGGAAAAGGAGGCAACTATCAGACATATTGAGCCCAGCATATTTTACGATTGTTTGAAACAGCGGATGGAGAATCGTCTTCTGCAGACAGAGGATATTGCTATCCCTGAATGTGCGAAAGTTTTGGACTCGTCAAATTGGCCTGATAATCTTGGAATAACATATGGTGAACAAATATGAAAAACTTACGTTGTCGTTTTGCTCTTCCAGAGAGAGTAATATGTAAAGGATTTCGGGAGTATTTGTTGGAGAAGAATATTCCAGCATCCCCCTGTCCTCTTCAGAATGCACTGAAACGTGTTCCTATATCAATGAGAGAATGTGAACGTAGGTTTTCCCAAATGAATCCGATCGTCTCACCAACAAGAGCTTCATTTCATCTTTCCACAGTCAGCAACCTGATGTTCATAAAGTTCGTCCTTCAGCCCATGGACTATGTATGCTCTTGGTTCACGAAAGGCAGACATCCTGCTACTGATAGCAAGAGTAAAGTAAGAAGGCGTGAAGACTACAGCAGCCATGAACTAAAGTCAATTTGGAAACTGTTGTAATGCTATTAATGTAAGTTACACTGTAGTTTTGTAGTTAAATAAATTTCCAGCTGTATTAAAAATTGGATCAGTTGAAGCACAGGATACCACCCATCATCTGTGCCATTTCGGGAACCAAACAAGGTTACAAAAGATTTTTGTAGTGTGGTTTCTATTGTTAATGATAGGTATGGATGGTTTTTGTTGTATTGTGTCCTTTAGTGGTGATTTACAGGTTAAAATATGTTTTCGGTAATATTTCCTTGTATTGTTTTGTATGTTGGAGGGTTTATTGGACTCATCTGTGTCATTTGAGGTGTAATATAGGTCAACTAAAGTGTACGATACCATTTTCTCTCCTTTTTTTTTTTCAGGGCTTGATGGGAATCGCATGCTTGATTTGAGGTAATGTAAACTCAAATGTTCGATACCACATTCTCTTGTATGTTTGGGTGTTTCTCGGTATCGCCTGCTTCATTTGAGCTGAAGTCAGCTGAAGAGTCCGATACCATTTTTATTGTAGTTGGGCATGTTGATGACGTCATGGCTAAAAGCAGGCGGATGGTGTCTCATGCTTCAGATATAAGTAATTTTCGCTGCATTATATCCAATGTCGGAGTACCCTCAAACTTTTTTTTTAGAAAAAAAGCACTGGTTATATCGTATCTCTAACGTGTTTAGTGCACTGCCATACATGAATTCATTTCTACAGGTGTAAACTGTAAAGACTCTAACATAGTAGTGGGCTTCATTCATCTTTCGAATATGAAACTATGGGAAAACATAATGGGAAGTTTAGAAACGTTTATGGTTTAGGTGGTACATTGTTGTCGTTAGGTAGTTGTTCGGCGGTGTGGCAGGCTTGGTGCGGCGTGGACTCTTGTACTGACACTGGGGGCGGCTCCGGTCTGAACGCCAGAGCGCCCATCAATCCCCGCCCCTGCGCGCCGCTGCCTCGGGCAATTACCGTCGTCCGCCGCCTTCTCCTCGTCACCAGCGCCTCTGCTGCGTCCCTTCCCCCCCCCCCCCCCTTTTCTCCCACCATCGCCCCTCCAGAAGCTAAGTGCGTCTCCTCGTACCGGCGCAAAGTTTTCCTGCCGGAATCCGATACGCGAGACAACTCGTCAGAGGTGTATCTAAACTCTTCGGCGGCGCTCCTAACAGGCGAACACTTTCGGGCTTAAGCGGAGTCTTCCGCGCGCCCGCCGGAGGGAATGGAAAATATTGTCCTCTCTCTCTCGCTAGGCGCCGCCAAGTCCCGGCCAAATTTGTTTAACTTACTCACACGGTCGGCTCCACACGAGAGTCTAGCTTTGACGCGTCTGGAGGGCTTGAGGAATTTATTGCCGAGTAAATAATTGACTTTATAACGCGATGTACGAAAGCAGTTTTATACGGCTTTAAAGAAATAACTTATGCAGAGATGACGGGCATGTTTCGTAAACTTTGATATCGCTGGTAATTAACAGCCGAGCGGTAAACATAATTACGAGGAGTTTCGTGATATTTGGAAACTCCTTCCGGACGTGGGAATATGAACAGCCTCATATTAAAAAACTCACGGTGCCAAATTTTCAGGAAAAGGAAGGAATATTAGGTTTTAACGTCTAGTCGACGAAGAAAGTGAATTTCGGACCGATGTGTGATGAGAAAAAACTGCTCGGCATTCCGTTATTTTGGATGGTAAGAGAGATAGGAAACAAGCTGCAAAGTATCTCAGTAGTCAATATAAAATATTCAACTCTGGGAACGTAGATACAGAGCAAAAATGGAGGAAAATAGTAAGTATTATTAGAAGTATCTCTTGTTCAGCACTTTCATTTTCCACACCTATATGACTGAATTTCATCATGGTGAGAAATTAAGACGATCTGTGTTACTTGGTGAAAAACTGCCTATAGCGAAGATCGCTTACTTTCTTCTTTATTTTTGACAACCGGTTTCGACAGATATAAATGTCACCTTCTGGTCTCCAAGAATATTTGGTATAATCAACACATTTTGTAACAATGAACACGTTCTCTAACAAATACTTTTTGATTCCAGAGGATGACAGCTATGTCTGTCGAAATCAGTTGTCAAAAATAAAGAGCAGTTTATGTGACCTTGGCTATAGAAAGTTTTCAGTTACGTGTACATGTAGTTCCCGGTGTGTCTCGAAACTTGTGATTGCCGTACAGTATGCGAATATGTTCAAACTAGTTTCGATAGTGAGTACGTTACGACTGAGGTTTCACTCAAGTCGATCGATCAAATACGGCGCGGACGTGAAAATTAGGCTACGCTACATGTCAGTCTGTTAACACAGTATGTGGCCGTCACATTCGTTGGCTTCGCCAACTTACAACAAAGTCACCTCCTCTCAACCAAACCTAGACCTCGAGCGACACTTCAGCTCAGTCTGTCACCACAACGAAATTATCAATTTCAGCAGAACCCCAACTGTGCTGTACTTATTTTAACGACATTTGTAGTCTTTTTACTCGGTCACTGTGACAATTTTAAGTCTTTGGTGAGTCGTCTTGCTCTCGACCAGTACGTTCTCAACCAGCTAGCCGTTTGGGCTTCCATATTTCAAAAGGTTGAGCTATTATGTTCCGTTACTTGTACTGAACTCGTTGTGTTGCACTGGAGTCTTCATTGCGTCCTGATGTCCAGGAGAAGGTTGCTCTTGGCTGGTAAATTTCCATACTTTGAGGAGATAATACATTACATAAGAAATCGGATAAGATTATTGAAATTTATTTTTCACAACGAAGTACAGTTTTCGTGGCCAGCTCAGTATTGCACTACACAATGAAGGTTATTCCTCGAGCCGATATCGGGTTACGTGCTTCCTGATTAATACATCGTTCTGCATTGTCTTACTTCATGATGCCCGGGTTCCCGGGTTCGATTCCCGGCGGGGTCAGGGATTTTCTCTGCCTCGTGGTGACTGGGTGTTGTGTGATGTCCTTAGGTTAGTTAGGTTTAAGTAGTTCTAAGTTCTAGGGGACTGATGACCATAGATGTTACGTCCCATAGTGCTCACAGCCATTTGAACCATTTTTTTTACTTCATGGTGGTATAGGTTTAAAGATATTACCCTTTCCTGAAGTACAAAAATTAGTTTCTGAATCAATTAGAATTAAATGTTACGAAGACAGTGTTCTTCTGTTAATACATTCAAATCTTGGAACTGAAAGATTGAAATATTCCTATGGGGCTGTTAAGTTATCTGTCTGTAGTTACTGAAATTGTACTGCTTTTAAATTCAATTCTCTCCGTTTAGCTGAGACGTGGTTGGTCGCAACGAATTTGTTGCCACGTGTCCACAAGTTCGAGATGGTCGACCGTCGCTGGTCGGAGTGGCCGAGCGGTTCTAGGCGCTTCAGTCTGGAACCGCGCGACCTCTACGGTCGCAGGTTCTAATCCTGCCTCGGATATGGATGTGTGATGTCGTTAGGTTAGTTAGGTTTAAGTAGTTCTAAGTTCTAGGGGACTGATAACCTCACATGTTAAGTCCCATAGTGCTCAGAGCCATTTGAACCATTTCTCTCCGTTTGGATAGAAAACGAACCTTGTCACTTCTTTTGTATTTCGGCTATTTGAGTGTGCCACGCTGCTTGGACGTCACTTTGTTATAAAGCGTGAGCTTGCTTAACGTCTCATAAGCGCCCTGAGGTTGATGCTTGGTTTGTGGTTTGTGGGGTGCTCAATGCGCGGTCATCAGCACCCGTGCAAAGTCCCAATTGTTACACAGTCCAATTTTATCACAGTCCAATCGAACCACTGTCACAAATGATGATGATGAAATGATGACGACAACACAAACATCCAGTCCCCGGACAGAGAAAATCCCCAGCCCAGCTGGGAATCGAGCCCGTGACCCTGTGATCGAGAGGCAGCAACACTAGCCACTAGACCACGAGCTGCGGACGTAATAAGCGCCGTGTTGAATACGCACTGACCTGTTGAATTGCCATTGAACAGCATTAGTAATAAGCAGTTCTTCTCCGCAAGCCATTCGGTTACAGATGCTGATAGAAGTCGATGTGTGCTACATTTCCAACTGCTGTTTTTGAACTATACTCACACATGATTACGGTGTTAAGTGTAGAGGAGAGTCAGCCTTTAAAGTTTCACTTGATGACTAACGATTTTGTAAATAGATCAGTGGGCTAACAAGCCCAAGAGGAGCTGCCATCAGTATCAAATGGTTCAAATGGCTCTGAGCACTATGCGACTTAACGTCTGAGGTCATCAGTGCCCTAGAACTTCGAACTACTTAAACCTAACTAACCTAAGGATATCACACACATCCATGCCCGAGGCAGAACCTGCGACCGTAGCAGTCGCGCGGTTCCGGACTGAAGCGCCTAGAAACGCTGAACCGCTCGGCCACCGCGGCAGGCTCAGTATCAGCAGTCTCGAAATTCTGACGTCATCACATTGGAAACACGCATGGAGATCATGACGTCATCGCTCCCGGAATTCCAACATAATCGCATCCCCAAGGCCAAGACATCATTGCCTCTGGAACTATGACATCATCATACCACTGACCTGTGCAAAAGGCCACGCCCCTTCCCCTACCTTGCCCTCCGCCAAGTGCAATTTGCATGCAGTGCAATTTTATCCATAGCTGCCACTGTGTTGTAGAGAAGCTGTCAGCTCGCGAAGCCTACCATTGTGATGTCGCGAGAACAGCTCACAATGTATTATATTTGTAGTAGTTTTGTAATTAGGCATTTGTAATTAAGGAGCGCCAGTAAATGTAGGTTTTTTCAAATTTATTTGACATCAGTACAGTAGTCAAGCCATAGTTGCACTAAATTACAGAAAGTTTACATGACTAGTTTTGGTGAACCTCGGTCACCACTGTCAAATTTAAGAGATATGAATTAAGAGTGTAGTTAATTATGAGAACTTGAGATATGAGTAACATCTAACCACGGCATGTTTGTCATAGGAAACAATGTCGTGAATTTACCATGTTAAATTAAACCTCCTTTTGCAGTAATGGCAAAGATGTAACGTCATCGCAATTGATCGCTGTGAAGTCTTTATCTACACAGATCATTAAAATCTTACCGTCATATGTGTTGGATTAGGATCGGAGGTGTCCAACTACTTGCATAACGAATGTGACAACTGAAGGTCTTGTCTTATTAATCTTAGAAATTCTGCTGTTATTGTGAAACATACATCGCTCTAGTACGAGGTGGAACCATTAACTGAAGTATCAGAAGGTACCTTGATGAAGTTAATGAAATAACAACATCCATGCATGAATAATGTACAGGGCTACTACAAATGATTGAAGCGATTTCATAAATTCACTGTAGCTCCATTCATTGACATATGGTCTCGACACACTACAGATACGTAGAAAAACTCATAAAGTTTTGTTCGGCTGAAGTCGCACTTCAGGTTTCTGCCGCCAGAGCGCTCGAGAGTGCAGTGAGACAAAATCGCGACAGGAGCCGAGAAAGCGTATGTCGTGCTTGAAATGCACTCACATCAGTCAGTCATAACAGTGCAACGACACTTCAGGACGAAGTTGAACAAAGATCCACTAACTGCTAACTCCTTTAGGCGATGGTATGCGCAGTTTAAACCTTCTGGATGCCTCTGTAAGGGGAAGTCAACAGGTCGGCCGGCAGTGAGCGAAGAAACGGTTAAACGCCTGCGGGCAAGTTTCACGCGTAGCCCGCGGAAGTCGACGAATAAAGCAAGCAAGAAGCTAAACGTACCACAGCCGACGGTTTGGAAAATATTACGGAAAAGGCTAAAGCAGAAGCCTTACCGTTTACAATTGCTACAAGCCCTGACACCCGATGACAATGTCAAACGCTTTGAATTTTCGGCGCGGTTGCAACAGCTCATGGAAGAGGATGCGTTCAGTGCGAAACTTGTTTTCAGTGCTGAAGTAACATTTTTTCTTAATAGTGAAGTGAACAGACACAATGTGCGAATCTGGGCGGTAGAGAATCCTCACGCATTCGTGCAGCAAATTCGCAATTCACCAAAAGTTAACGTGTTTTGTGCAATCTCACGGTTTAAAGTTTACGGTCCCTTTTTCTTCTGCGAAAAAAACGTTACAGGACACGTGTATCTGGACATGCTGGAAAATTGGCTCATGCCACAACTGGAGACCGACAGCGCCGACTTCATCTTTCAACAGGATGGTGCTCCACCGCACTTCCATCATGATGTTCGGCATTTCTTAAACAGGAGATTGGAAAACCGATGGATTGGTCGTGGTGGAGATCATGATCAGCAATTCATGTCATGGCCTCCACGCTCTCCCGACTTAACCCCATGCGATTTCTTTCTGTGGGGTTATGTGAAAGATTCAGTGTTTAAACCTCCTCTACCAAGAAACGTGCCAGAACTGCGAGCTCGCATCGACGATGCTTTCGAACTCATTGATGGGGACTTGCTGCGCCGAGTGTGGGAGGAACTTGATTATCGGCTTGATGTCTGCCGAATCACTAAAGGGACACATATCGAACATTTGTGAATGCTTAAAAAAACTTTTTGAGTTTTTGTATGTGTGTGCAAAGCATTGTGACAATATCTCAAATAATAAAGTTATTGTAGAGCTGTGAAATCGCTTCAATCATTTGTAATAACCCTGTGTATTATTATCTGTATATATTGCCACCAAACCAACTGCTCAACTTTGAGACAAAAATCTCCACATCTCAAGCTCTTAAAGTCGAAAATATGTAGTTTGCAATCTTGAACACAGCACTCAATAGCACTGCGTCCAAGAAACTACTGTTTGCTTAGACAACACATATACAGCCGAGGTTAACACATAATTGATCAACACGATGGACACAGCACTGCATGCTGTGTGAATGTGTTGCCCTCGGCTCTGAGGCGCTGTGACTATCGCTGGATGCCTATCAGCTATGCAGCGCTATTTTCAGTACGCAGTGAGTCATCACTTCTTGGTACCAGACACAGCTGCATTTGTTATTCGTTTCCTTATAAAATCCACAGCATCCTAATGTAAGCAAACAGTTGCTGAGTGGATGACTCACTCTCACAATAAGTGTCTTTTAGTAAGCAGATGGTACTGCAATGATACCTAAAAGCAGAAGAATAATGAGAAGGGCTCGCAGCTTCCAATAATATATATGCTTTGATTGTTGGACCATCAGAATGCATGAAGACTAAAGGGGCCTGCACACGTTCAATATGTATTGACGATACTACTTTGTCAAACCACCAATATATTGAAGCGACCTCACACCATTAATAGTATTGAAAAAATCGTCAGTTGGCAACGTGATTTCACGTCGGTGAGATGTCGAATGCCAAGAAGAAATAGTGTGCTGCAGTTATAAGAGCCATAGCTTGCAAGCAACAGAAGACAACGAGAAAGACCAATTGGGTCTGAGATTGGTTGAAAAAAGGTGCCACTGGTCACATGTTAATTTACTTACTGAAATCAGAATCACGGAACCAAAAGTTTTTGTACATTGTTTTCTGGTGAGTTCTGCATCGTATGACAAGTTATTATTGTTGATACGAGATTAGAATAAAAAAGCGAGCTATGTTAATGAGAAAGGCAATCGCATTCGACAAGAGATTAAGGCTAACTTAGAGATATCTGTCGACAAACAGATCATTGTAGTGCTCGAAATTTAGTTCTGGAATACCAGCAAACACAAATCAGCAAAATTCTACGGACAGCTATAAAACAATATATGGACCCGACACGGACCTCATCAGGGAATTAACGTTAAATTTTGTGCGCTTTGTGATAATTTGGTGAAACTGACACGCATTTCCCAGACATCTTACTAGTCACTGCAGATATATGGTGTGTTGTTCGAAATGGGAGAGTTTTCAAAACTGCCATGTAACACAACAATATTTTCAAATTAATACAGTAAACATTGTTATAGAGAATCATCCGTTAACCATCCTAAAGAGGCGTAAACAATGATTACCCTTGCACGCGCCTATTAAAATTCTTTTGTATTAAAATACTCCCCAAAAATTTAATCTAGGGTATGATAAACACAACGGCAAACAGAAAAAATGAACGTTGCACACTAAAGCCACTTGTCTGGTTCGTGAAGCTCTGACAACACCTGAACTGAGAATATTGTCAACACTCAATATCTGACCTCACACGTTCAATGTACATTGACAATATTGAGAATATTTTGAGGTCCAACAATACTGCTCATCAATATTTCTAGGACTGACAATACGTCAATACACGCCCTCAGACGGTAAATATATTGACAGTTCGAAAATATTATTGAACGTGTGAGGCCCCTTAAACTTATACCGTCGCTGAGGGGATTCGCTTCGAGAATGCATATATATTTTCAAAAATACAAATATCGACTATTACAGGAAATTTTGCGCGGCATTGATGGAGTAACCTACCACAAATTTAGAGAAAGCAGTGACATTCCACAGCCTGAGAAAGTAAAACCAAACACGAGGATCCAATAACAAATATGTCTTTTCCACTGCCATATTAAATCCGACGTTTTCATTTGAGCCAGACAAATTCCAGGATTCCAAAGCTGTTGGTAAAGGACAATTTGGAACCTAATATCACAGTCAAAAGAGGAAAATATTAATTTAATATATTTGAACTGAAAAGTCTTACTGAGGCAGTAGCTAGGAAAGGTGAAATGTTGGATGACAGAATTTAAGAAGTCAGTGCAATACTAATGTATGTGGTTAGTTTTATCAAGGGAATAGAGACGAACGTTGTGGCCTATCAACCCTGTGTTCTCAGAGCATGTGTAAGTTGTATACTATCACAAAACTGACTTAGTGCACTATAGCATATCGATGACAAAGCATAAAGGTACTGATGTGTGGAAAGCTATTTGACGGAAATTACAAATGTTAAGATAAGGGCAGTTTCAACTACATCAGTCTCGCAGGAATGTTTAAACCAATAACTGAACGTCTGAAAAGACAACCACACACAACGGACACAGGCAGAAAAGAATCAGAAGGGGGAGGATTGGCTATTACCCACTTCATTAACCATCATAGTCATGGTGAGTTAGACTAACGTATGGGGTCAGCAAGAAGAAAACAATATATGCTAGGTAATCACCCTGCACGTTTATTCAAGAATACAAGTTTGCGATAAGGAATTTTAAATAACACCTGGTTTATTAGTGCTGATGTTCTTAAAAACTTCGAGTGCCGAAAAGTATCTTCCGAAAGAGATAAAAGCGTACGGCTAAATATCACGTATGGCTAACAGACGCAGAAAGCCAACACTTCAAAAGGACGAATGAAAGGACCAAGCAGTGACAAATTCAAGAATATAATTGAACATACATTATCAACACGTAGCAGGCATTGACGTTCAGCGTAAAAGGCTGAAAACTCTAACCCTGGAGTATATATACTGTGATGACTAGAACGAAATCACAATGACTGCGAATACTGAGACCATCAGCTGCTGTAGGTAATATGGATCACACTAACGAAATCACATCAATCATTTCAGACCTTCGAGAATGTTGTATCATAGAGTAATTATGGACAAGGTTGTTCATGAGCTACAAGAGCCAGGATACAAAACATTCCCATGCGAAGATTTCATAGTGTGAGAAATGAATGATTTATCACAGGATGATCGCATAGATATGTGAGAGTAGTCACGGTTGAATAAATGCTTCAAATATGTATTAATGATCATAGTAACATAGACCACATTAATGTGGGCTCTGCCTGTGAAGGTAAAGATGGGAAAGCAGGCTGTGCAGACGTTTGAGTAGTTTGTGGAAACTGGGACGAGTAGTTGTCCTGACAATCTTCAAACTGACCGTGTAAAGGCTGGTGAGACAATTAGAAACCGAGTTTGGATGCATTTTGATCTTCGAAGATCATACAAGTGGCTAGAAATTCTACCAAAAATGGATGACAAGTACACTGTCTGCTCATCATACAAATAAGATGAGACTTACGTTGTCTGTCGTAATGGGTATACAGTCGTATGAACATGATGGATCCAAGCAAGGAAAAGGTGTAGGTGGTTTGGTGTGCATTTTGAAATACAAAACTGTGTTTGAGGAGTCGTGCCAGGCCAACAGAAATATTTAGTTTCCGGAGTGCAGCACACAAACCCAAGAACCTACATCTAAAAGAATAGCAAGGGTGAAGAAATCGCAAGGACTTTTTACACAGAGGAATTACAGAAAAGCTATGAACCAGACGTGTTCTTCATATAGTGGGTCATAAGATCTTGAGAGAGAAAGGCGTTAATGAAATGCTTTGGCTTCTCATGGAAGCCCAGTAGTTGGGTGAATGCTCGTGATTTTCCACCAACACACAAAGCAACGTACCCGTGGTTACTGGTATCAGCGAGATACCTTTTTAAGAGAGGCGCCCTGTTTTGAAAAAATTCAAAATAACAGAAGAGCCCCACAAAATGCTTAATGGTGCACAGAAAGTAAGGTTATTTCATACAAATATTAGAGAATTGTCTAATAAGGTAGAAGGCGTTCTAGCCTCATTGGGAAATTTAAGAGATCTCTTAAAAGATAGACAACCTTAGCCTATTGGAGTTGATAAGTTACATATAAAAGATTACACTCTAGCAGCTTATTAATCCAGAAGTAATGTCGGAAACGTAGGAGTTGTTACATATATTAAGAAAGAACACAAGTTAGCAAACATTGACAGAGGTAGATTTTGTAGTGATCAGTACAAAGAAGTCTGAGCTTGTGAATTAATACTGAAAAATATTTCACTTTTAATTGTAGCTGTACGTAGATCCCGCTGAGAAATTTGAACTTTTTAAGACTAATGTGGATGTCAGATATAAGCAAGTACTTCATCGTTTTTGGTGACTTTAAAGTAGATTTTCTAAAGGATACTCTGGTAGTGTAAATGTTATGGAAATTTTATTTTGACTCTAAAGTTTGATTTCAGTAATCAACTTTCCGACATGGATGGATAAAGTCAGTAGGACCCCAATTCATAATATTTTCTTTGGTGAAGCTTAAAGCTAGAGAATAACTGTTTACATCCTACAAATGATCTCTGCTAACCACAGAGTAGCACTTGCTACATATGCCACAATTATTTGCTGGACGTATTCAGATTTCTGTCTCCTATTTTCACACTCTACAGACACCATGAAAGTTATTCCCCGATGTCATAACACAGGTCCTATCAACATGGCACTTTTTCTTGTCAGTATTTTCCATATATTCCTTTCCTCACCGATTCTCCAGAGAACCTTCTCATTCCTTACATTATCAGTCCACTTAACTTTCAACATTCTTCCGTTGCATCACATTTCATATTTTTCGCTTCTCTTCCGCTCCGGTTTTCCCTTAGTTCATGCCTCACTTCTATACAACGCTGTGCTCCAAATATGTACTCTCAGAAATTTTTTCCCCAAATCAAAGCCTATTTTTTGCTAGTAGATTTCTCTTGGCCAGAAATGGCCTTTTGCCTGTGCTACTCTGCTTTTTATGTCCTCTTTGCTCCGTGAGACTTGAGTTATTTTGGTGACAAGGTAGCAGAATTCCTTAAATTCATCTAGTTCATGATCATCAAGTTTGATGCTAACTTTGTCGTTTATCTCATTTCTGCCATTTTTCTCATTACTTTCGTTTTGTTCGATTTACTCTGTATCCATGTTCTGTTCATTAGACTGTTCCTTTCATTCGACAGATCCTGTAAGTATTCTTCTCTTTCACTGAGGATTGTAATATGATCAACGAATGTTATTACTGACATCTTTTCACCTTGAATTTTAATTCCACTCTTGAATCTTTCTTTTATTATCATCATTGCTCCTTCTACGTATAGATTGAATATTAGGGGCGAAAGACTTCATCTGTGCCTCACATCCTTTTCAATCCGAATATTTCGTTCTTGGTCTTCCACCCTTGTTGTTCCGTCTTGTACATATTGTATATTACCCATTGTTCCCTATACCTTACCCCATTTTGCGCAGAATTCCGAAGATCTTGCACCATTTTACAGAATCGAACGCTTTTTCCAGGTCGACTAATCCTGTAAATGCGTCTTGATTTATCTTCAGTTTTGCTTTCACTATCAACTTTAACGTCAGAACTGCCTCTGCCTTTACTAAAGTCAAACTGATCGCTACGGAACAGATGTTGTGTATATTATTCTTGTCAGCGACTTGGCAGCTCTTGTAATCTTTGGAATGATGATGTCCGACATTCAGATGGTATCTCGCCAATGTCATACTTTCTACACACCGAATTCCAATGGATCGTTATCTATCTCTTTTGTCTTACTTGATTTTAAGTCACACTTGCACTTATAATCACTGCAGATCTAGATGAGAGACAAATAAGTAAGTCGACATACTTTGCATATTTTCATTCAATAATGTCATATGGAATAATGTTCTGGAGTAACTCATCTTTAAGAAAGAAAGTCTTCATTACACAGTTACAATACCAGAATGGAAAACGACATTCATTATACAACGTTAAAGTTGTCTTTAGCATACAGACGAAAAGTAAAATTTAAAAACAATCTGAAAAGGTTTTTCCTCGACAACTCCTTCTATTCCACTGATGAATTACTATTATTACAGAGCGTAAAAGTTGATAGTTAGGAATTACTAACTCACATCTGTATGTTAAAAAAATCTTATAAATATTCAGCATGTAGACATATTTACAAATTAATTTGCAATGTGAATGTAAAATGACTCACTGAGCGCCATTATATTTTATTGTGCAAAATTATCCAGGGAACACACACAAACACAAACTTCAATCCATGTAGAAACATGACATGAGTATTGGGAACCGCATCAGCAGAGGTGAACTTCACATCCCGGCATACAACGTCTGTGGACCTGAAGCTGAAAGTGTCTAGCTAGTTGCCAAAAGGAATTAGTATATAAAGGGCAATAAAAACTTTCCGTCTGAGGGCACTGCTGCAGCATGTAAGCAATATATTGTGACTCCGATGTGGATGTAGAAGCATCAAAATGTGGACGAGGAATTAGTGTGGCATTCATGTCATTCTAACGTGCGTGCACGAATGCGGAAATTTGAACTACGGTGATATTATCACCAGATGCGTCCAAACAGAAGAAGAACAAACACTGGTAGACATCTATCGGGGAGTGAAGAACGTGTAAGGGGCAGCATGTCTGTCGAAAACCATCGTTGTGGAATGATGCGTCAAGTTCATGATAACGCACATTCCCATGCTGCAAATGTCGTAACGCACCCAAATGTCTTCAACCTGATGCGTCAGTGGGAGGATTGCCTGAATTGTCACGATGGTTTTTCCTGATTGGCATACTGATTCTGGATTGTGCTACCTTCGAACTGAAACTTTTTGATCGTCCCTTGCTATATAATGCATTCAAGGAGCACGACATTGTTTATGCTACATACAGGGTGTTGCCGTAAGAGCATGTAAAATTTAACAGGGCATCGAGGATGCTCCACAAAACCATTTGAGGTAGGGAACCTGGGGTCTAAGAAGCCAGCTTAAGGAGATAATATTAATAAAATTACGTTAGTTACAGTTAATATCACTGACAAATATCACAAGCAGCTAATTCCATCTCCGTATCTACTGGGCTCTCATACACAAGTGGCTTTAGATATGCCCAAAGGAAATAATCAAGGGGATACAGGTTAGATGATGACCACGCAGGCCGCAGAATAGGACTTCCTCTTCCAAATCAGCGGTCAGGAAATACAGCATTGAGATGATTACGAACAGCTACTCTGAAGTGAGTTGGTGTACCGTCAGGTTGTATCCACATCCTATCACGAACAGCCAAGGGTACGTTCTCCAACAACTCAGGTAGAACTCTACACGAACCTCAAGTGCAGGTAGCTATTGCTCCTTGTTTCCTTACAGGAAATAAAGAATGAATATGCACAGTGCGTGTAAACTTGTAGACATTTTAGTAGTAAAGCTGGAAAATATTTACTGCTAGACAAAGTAGTAGACAAGTTTACTTCCATGTCTCCTTAATTATGAATGCAGCTCATCATAGACTAAAGAAGCAGAATATATATATATATGGAATATTTAAAAAAAAAAACTGCGTCCAGTGAGTGGTGTAAGTGACGAAAAGTGTCTTGTGGTAGGATGGAGGAAGCAAAAGACATGTCAAAAAGTATTTAGTTCTGCCAGTACCTAATATATCTGGTGGAATAATTCCGTTTCTAATTGCGGTATTTTTTGGGCTGCCAGCGATTGGTTCACTAGCGGAATGAGCGCTGCTGTAACTCAAACATTAAAGGAAGCACAAAACACAGAGAAACTTCTTTAGGAGGCTAAAAGGCATAATAGGACAATTGAGGCCATCACTGTTGATAAAGGACTATATTTAAAACCTCACAGGAAAGGGCTTGGACAATTCATAAGGAAAAGCTCTTAGCCGGCCGGTGTGGCCGTGCGGTTCTAAGCGCGTCAGTTTGGAACCGCGTGACCGCTACGGTCGCAGGTTCGAATCCTGCCTCGGGCATGGATGTGTGTGATGTCCTTAGGTTAGTTAGGTTTAAGTAGTTCTAAGTTCAAGGGGACTGATGACCTCAGTAGTTAAGTCCCATAGTGCTCAGAGCCATTTGAACCATTTGAAAAGCTCTTAGCGGTACTACCAGACAAAACGCTTACCTGACTGAAGGCTTACAAACATAGATCAGTTCTAACTTGTCAGATTATCCCAAGATTTTGCGGTGTGTCTATGCAGAGTACATTGCCAAAGATGATTTGGAAATCTGATGTGGGTGTATCAGTTTAGATGATGTGGAAGGGCGCAGGACTCACTAGGTTACTTATGAAAAAGAAAAAAAATATCTAAATACGATAAACTCCTTTGATTCATTCCATGATTTAAGACCACCATAAGAATTGTGCCGTTACTTTATCGTTAAAATGGAGCTGTACTATAATTTCCGACGTTACCAAGACTGCTATTCATACCTCTGCAGCCATCTATGCCTAATGTCTATCCTTACAATTGCTGAAAAACAAGCACCATGCTCTTCACTTCGTCAGTTGAGGTTTAGACGTGATGTCGACACTATATCTTTGAAAGAACGTCCGTCTACGTCAAATGCGAACTATTTTCCTCCAACAGATCTAAGCAAGGGGTAGTGGAGTATTGCATTAATCGGTCTGTAAACATACAGTATCATAGCTAACGTGACTGAAGCAGTGAGCTGCATCTAAGAGGTGGCGAAGTTGTGGCAGGACCTCCTGGTTTAAACGCATATACAATACGATTATTGGAAAGTATTTAGTTACATGTAAAACGTACTAAATTTAAACACAAATAAAAAACACAGAAGAGGCAGTGGACTTCAGCTACAAAGATTCGGTGGGAATGCTACTAGCTTTGTCGAGGTATCAAGTGCTGTAGAATACAATATTGATTAAATTTACGAGTCGAATGAGCAAGTAGGCCTAATGCCAGTCATTACGATTTATGTTAAGTGTAATATCATGACGAATTCGTAACTTAATAACATATTAATCCACATTATATACAGATCCTTTCCTACAGTGGTCCAGGTTGTAAAACTGCAGAGGTGCCTAACAACGTAATCACCTCCCAGTGACTATCAGACAGTAGACCATATTGTGCTGCATAGCAGATCACAATGGGAACTAGTAGACTTTTATGGTGAGAAATTTATAGTATGTCTTCAGCTGAACAAGCATAACGGGTAAAAAGTGTACATACAATGCAAACAGCCGTCAGAAAACCACTCTGCAGCGGAAGCGGAACATGATAACACTCGAGAATTACTGGTTTCTTAAATCGAAGGTACTGACACCTTTCAATGATATCACTCGATATAAAAATTCCAGTTCGATGTGATGGACATCTCATTGTTCAGCAATATTTTTTTCACAAACCGTTCCCTTCAGCAACACTTAATAATAATGAGAAGTTGATGCCTTTCTTTGAAGATAATAAGGATGTTATTATAAATGCTAAACAGCAGATGATTCATTTCGAAGTGCTACTGATAACAACTCATACACTCTCAGAGAAGGAGAAGAATAGTGTAAAACTGTGCTGGATAAATTGCTCTAAAAATTGTCGCCAATATCTTTACCAGATTAAGAAAATTCGAAACTTTTACGTGTACTGAATTCTGGACTTGAACAGCCATTAACTCTCTGTTCACGCCAGTTGTTTGAATGTCCAGTACTTCCAGATTCATCTTGCCAAATGTGGACGATTAAAACATCTTCTCAGCTAGAACCACATTGGTCTCTTATTCTGCAGACAGGAAGGAGAATCTGAAAGAGTATTCGAACATACACTCCTGGAAATTGAAATAAGAACACCGTGAATTCATTGTCCCAGGAAGGGGAAACTTTATTGACACATTCCTGGGGTCAGATACATCACATGATCACACTGACAGAACCACAGGCACATAGACACAGGCAACAGAGCATGCACAATGTCGGCACTAGTACAGTGTATATCCACCTTTCGCAGCAATGCAGGCTGCTATTCTCCCATGGAGACGATCGTAGAGATGCTGGATGTAGTCCTGTGGAACGGCTTGCCATGCCATTTCCACCTGGCGCCTCAGTTGGACCAGCGTTCGTGCTGGACGTGCAGACCGCGTGAGACGACGCTTCATCCAGTCCCAAACATTCTCAATGGGGGACAGATCAGGAGATCTTGCTGGCCAGGGTAGTTGACTTACACCTTCTAGAGCACGTTGGGTGGCACGGGATACATGCGGACGTGCATTGTCCTGTTGGAACAGCAAGTTCCCTTGCCGGTCTAGGAATGGTAGAACGATGGGTTCGATGACGGTTTGGATGTACCGTGCACTATTCAGTGTCCCCTCGACGATCACCAGTGGTGTACGGCCAGTGTAGGAGATCGCTCCCCACACCATGATGCCGGGTGTTGGCCCTGTGTGCCTCGGTCGTATGCAGTCCTGATTGTGGCGCTCACCTGGACAGCGCCTAACACGCATACGACCATCATTGGCACCAAGGCAGAAGCGACTCTCATCGCTGAAGACGACACGTCTCCATCGTCCCTCCATCCACGCCTGTCGCGACACCACTGGAGGCGGGCTGCACGATGTTGGGGCGTGAGCGGAAGACGGCCTAACGGTGTGCGGGACCGTAGCCCAGCTTCATGGAGACGGTTGCGAATGGTCCTCGCCGATACCCCAGGAGCAACAGTGTCCCTAATTTGCTGGGAAGTGGCGGTGCGGTCCCCTACGGCACTGCGTAGGATCCTACGATCTTGGCGTGCATCCGTGCGTCGCTGCGGTCCGGTCCCAGGTCGACGGGCACGTGCACCTTCCGCCGACCACTGGCGACAACATCGATGTACTGTGGAGACCTCACCCCCCACGTGTTGAGCAATTCGTCGGTACGTCCACCCGGCCTCCCGCATCCCCACTATACCCCCTCGCTCAAAGTCCGTCAACTGCACATACGGTTCACGTCCACGCTGTCGCGGCATGCTACCAGTGTTAAAGACTGCGATGGAGCTCCGTATGCCACGGCAAACTGGCTGACACTGACGGCGGCGGTGCACAAATGCTGCGCAGCTAGCGCCACTCGACGGTCAACACCGCGGTTCCTGGTGTGTCCGCTGTGCCGTGCGTGTGATCATTGCTTGTACAGCCCTCTCGCAGTGTCCGGAGCAAGTATGGTGGGTCTGACACACCGGTGTCAATGTGTTCTTTTTTCCATTTCCAGGAGTGTATTTGACAACTGTTAACTAATCAGTTGTTGGATTTACCTAAATTCCCCGCTGTTTTTTTTTTTTTTTTTCCTTATGACAACTTACAGCTTGACTGGGACATAAAGGTGTGTGGACTGTTGCGTAACATATGCAAAAAGTTTTACCCATCACTCTATAAAACGGATGATGGTTTTGGATGCACACCCAGCCTACAGAAGTTTAAAGATAGTGGCAATAGATTATTTAAAGCAACATGAATTGGGGAAGACTCGAATAGTGGATGTAGGTACCAAATTTGAATCATCACAGAACATCTTGCAGCCACTGCAGTGTATGCTTTACTGCTACATGACTGTCTTGTATCAACTCATCACTAAAAGGAATTGTACAATGTATAGTGTAAATGTAAAGATATTACACAATTTGTGGAGTACTTAGCGAACATCGTCACAGGCACACAGGAATTTTAAAATGAATTTGGTGAATTTACATTCATCAAATTTTTCATTTGCAGGACAAGCATTAACGAGGGGTTCCACAATCGTCACTGCACCTGTAGCGTTTAGGTAACTGCACTGTGCTAAAACTCGAAAAAGAGCAGAGTGGTTGACATCATTTTATCATGCTGAACGCCGGGATTGTGATGGAGTGGCACATGGAAATATGGTGTCATCGCTCAGAATATGTGGTCATCGAGACAGCAACGTTTACATCAAAGATCATAAGAAGGTGCCCTGGTTCCGTGAAAGTTACAAAAATGCGTCTGTTCAGAATCTCACAACACATTGATGTCCTGTTCTCAACCACCTGAAGGAGAAGAGATGTAAACAACATGAGTTTATGAAAGTCACAGAAATTACTACCGAATTGAAACTTCCTGGCAGATTAAAACTGTGTGCCCGACCGAGACTCGAACTCGGGACCTTTGCCTTTCGCGGGCAAGTGCTCTACCATCTGAGCTACCGAAGCACGACTCACGGCCGGTACTCACAGCTTTACTTCTGCCAGTACCTCGTCTCCTACGTTCCAACCTTTACAGAAGCTCTCCTGCGAACCTTGCAGAACTAGCACTCCTGAAAGAAAGGATACTGCGGAGACATGGCTCAGCCACAGCCTGGGGGATGTTTCAAGAATGAGATTTTCACTCTGCAGCGGAGTGTGCGCTGATATGAAACTTCCTGGCAGATTAAAACTGTGTGCCCGACCGAGACTCGAACTCGGGACCTTTGCCTTTCGCGGGTAAGTGCTCTACCATCTGAGCTACCGAAGCACGACTCACGCCTGGTACTCACAGCTTTACTTCTGCATTTCTCTGCGATTGGAGTTAATTAGTGCGGCTGGTCCTGGCGGAGGTTCGAGTCCTCCCTCGGGCATGGGTGTGAGTGTTTGTCCTTAAGATAATTTAGGTTAGGTAGGGTGTAAGCTTAGGGACTGATGACTTTAGTATTTAACTCCCATAAGATTTCACACACATTTGAACATTTTTTTTGGAGTCAATTTGAAAAATGAACTCCTGGAAATGTATATTTGGAGCACAGCATTGTATGTTAGTTAAACATGGACTATGGGAAAACCGGAGTAGAAGAGAATCGCAGCATTTGAGATATGATGCTATAGAAAAACATTGAAAATTATGTGGACTGATAACGTAAGACATAAAGTTCCTCGGAGAATCAGCGACGAAAGGAATTTTAGGGAAACACTGACAATAAAAGAAGACAGGATGACAGGACACCTGTTAAGAAGCCAGGGAATAGCTTCCCTGGTACTAGAGGAAGTTGTAGAGGATAAAAACTGTAGAGGAAGACAGATAATGGAATATATCCACCAAATAATTGAGGACATAGATTGAAAAAAAGCCCACTGATCCTCTACTAGTATATTCAAATATCATTAATCTACTCGTAGGCAGACATATTTCTATGGGCAGTAATCTGCTGGTAATTACTGGCAAAATACTGATTCTTTATTTCGGCCCCATGCTGCTTGGCGGCCATTTTTTTTATTGAGATGCCTGTAAGCAATATTAGTAATACGCAATACTTCTCTGGATCGCATTAGGTTGCAAATGCCCATGAAGGTACGTCGGTTTGTACTACATTCCTGACTGCTGTTTGTGAAATATTGAACTACGCAAACTCATTTACGATTACGATATTACGTCTAGAGGAGAACCAGGCTGTAAGATTTCTCTAGATGACTAACGAATTTGTATACTAAAGTTATGCTGGCCGCCCCGGTAGCTGAGTGGTCAGCATACTGTCCTACGGGCCCGAGTTCGATTCCCGGCTGGGTCGGGGATTTTCTCAACTCAGGGACTGGGTGTTGTGCTGTCTTCATCACGATTTCATCCCCATCTGGCGCGCAGGTCGCCCAGTGTGGCGTCGAATGTAATAACTAATAAGACCTGCACCAAGGCGGCCGGATTTCCCCCACAAGGGGCCTCCCGGCCAATGACGCCAAACGCTCGTTTCCATTTCATACTGAAGTTATACCTAGACAGATTGGGAAACAGCCCCACTGTGCAGCTGAACGCTATAAGCAGAGGGCTAACACGTGTTCCATGCAATCCATTGCCTTCGCGAAGTGATATAATTCGCTAACGAAAGCGTTTCTGAAGAAGAGAAATTTGTTAACATCGAGTATAGATTTAAGTGTCAGGAAGTCGTTTCTGAAAGTATTTGTATGGAGTGTAGCCATGTATGGAAGTGAAACATGGACGATAACTAGTTTGGACAAGAAGAGAATAGAAGCTTTCGAAATGTGGTGCTACAGAAGAATGCTGAAGATTAGATGGATAGATCATATAACTAATGAGGAGGTATTGAATAGGATTGGGGAGAAGAGGAGCTTGTGGCACAACTTGACTAGAAGAGGGATTGGTTGGTAGGGCATGTTCTGAGGCGTCAAGGGATCACAGATTTAGTATTGGAGGGCAGCGTGGAGGGTAAAAATAGTAGAGGGAGGCCAAGAGATGAATACACTAAGCACATTCAGAAGTACGTAGGTTGCAGTAGGTACTGGGAGATGAAGAGGCTTGCACAGGATAGAGTAGCATGGAGAGCTGCATCAAACCAGTCTCAGGACTGAAGACCACAACAACAACAACAACAAGTAGTATGAAGATATTATATTTGCAGTCCAATTTTTGTCCGTTGCGCTGAAGTTATGAAAGTATTTGTGTTGCGTTACTATTTTTATCAAATTCACGAATCCCCTCACGTTTCTAGTTTGTTTCTGGTTCGCTAGAATTATGCATTCTGCAAATCTTGAACGAATCAGTGCTAATTATTACTACCTTGGGAGCAGTCTTTCACAGCACGTTTTAGACGAGTAGCTCCGAGCAAGACTGTGAAATAATGAAGACCCACCATCAAACAACAGTTGTATCAGAATGTTACTACAAGTACGAAGAGATGTTCATTACAGATGTAAGTGAAGCAGAACTCGACTAACAAAAAATGAAAGAAGCGAAAATGAACGTAAGGAGAGCAATGTGAAGTGTCCAGTGAACTCGAAAATAAAATTTGGCCCACAGACCTGTCTAAATATCTTAAAAAGTTCCGAAATATCTCAGCATGTGGGTCGAAATCATCTGTTGTGTCACCCTATGACCATAATGGAACAGAAACGGAAATGACCAGATTCAGTATTCCGAAATGGGTTCAAGGCTGACGTTCGTCGTACTGTTCCTCCTTTCATTCAGAGCACAAACTTCGAAATGACAGATATTGAGATAAGTGATCTGGGGATAGAAAATCAACTGCAACTGCTCAGTAGGTGAAGACAATTGGGCTGAATAAGATACTCATCAAAAGAATCTCTAGCAGTATTTTGTAGTAGGTCACTGGAGCGACGAAGGGTACCAAGCGATTGGGGAAAAACACAGCTCATTCCCGATTTCGAGAAGGGAAGTCGAACCGAAGCACATAATTATTGGCTGATATCGCTGACGCCAGTATGTGGTATAATTATGGAACATGTTACATGCTCACGCATTATGACATTTATGTAGAACGAAAATCTCCTCTATAAAAACCAGTATAGAGATCTTATGAGACACAGCTAGCTCTAGTCGTTCATGAAATCCAGGACGCTGCAGACAAGGGCTACCAGGTTGATACGATCTTCCTTGATTTCTGGAAGTTGTTCAGTACAAATCCGAACTGTCGTTTAGCCAGTATAGGACCGGATTTTTGACTGGACTTAGGACTTTGTAAGAGATAGCACTCAATACCTTATTCATAACGTACACATGTTTCTCTTGATAAGACATCCACAATTGCTGTATAAATTATTCATAATTGACAACATGCGCATACAGTTGTATCAAACTTTATTTTTCATTGAAAGGCGAGCACATCTATGTTTCAGGATAACAGTCCTCGAAAACAATAGACCACGAAAAACCACAGGTTCAACTATATGGTAATACAGGTGCTTATGAGATTAGCTGCCCGCAATGTGATTGCCGATATGCGGGCCAAACGGGCAGAGGCTTCCATATCACATATCAAGAGCCCTAGAGTTTGCGCTAGGGCTGTGTAATTATTGGACGAGGGGAAACCACTGGCTTTTCATCATCTGTACGTGATGTATAGTTAGAGCGCGTTTCCCAGAGTGAATAAAGCAAGTGTAATAGATTATACAGGTTCAGTTGTCGTCTGGTGGACCTTAGCACAACAGTGTTGTTCTAATATTATGCATTACTGGGTTCGTATTAGTTAAAGTCCTTCCTGTTGAATGTTCACCTTCCATTAAAGTTCTGTTCATCTTTTGGATCTGCAGCTCATGTTCTTTCTTTCCTCATTTGTATTTAAATTATAGGATTGCGAAAAGGCGGAACCCATATCCTATAGTTCCATTAAACTGTTTTTGTTTTTACATTCAGGGTATGTTTAAATAAATCTCAGAGTGTGTCGCCAAAGCGCCGGAACAGCAGCTGTATAGAGCCTATGACGGGCACACACGTGAATACGAAAACGACATCAAAACTAACCAAAATATCCCCTACACCAAGACGTAGACGTTTAATTCGATCGATGAAGTCCACCGCATTCTCTATATAATTTACACAGTGTCCATTTTCAGACCTTTACCAAACTTCTTGCTGACAACCCCGACAAAATGATGAAACGAAAATGCTTTATCGTTTATTACAGTTACGTTGCTCATGCAGCATAACTGCCGCATGAAATATGGCGTTTTAATGCATTCCTTCTTTACTATTAACCCTATTCGCAAACATTACGGAACCACATACCTGTGTGTCGCCCGATGTATCTATAAAGAGATATCGTTGTACTACACACAACTCAAAGACATGACGTCAGACACTAGATGCATGATAAACTGTTGCATCTCGCATGACGTTTAAATTTATTATTTCTTTCCTACTAACTATATTCGCAACGCATTTCATAAGCAGTATCCACATATCCCACTGAAAGTAACTACAAAAATACGTTACTGTACGACGTGTAGTTCAGGAGATACGACATCATAAATATTTAGCTATTTGTAAATGAAACTGCACGGCGAAATTCTCTTATGTCTAGAGATACAGGTGAAGCATATGTAAAAATACGTGTGAAACATATTAAATGTATGTGAAATATATCTGACACGCGTGTATGCGAGCAAAGCCGCGGTTAGGAAGCTCATCCTAAACCCCAGCAACGATTTTAACCAAACTGGTACGCATATTAGTTACGATCTGGAAAGTCGTACTATGATGGTAAAAACCACCAGTCTCCTACTAAGATGGGGGTAGTAACGTGGAAAAGGAGCGTGAGAGGGGGAGACTGACCGAAAAAAAGGGAGGGGGGGGGTGCAGGTGGTGGACAGAGAAAGACGGGCATAGAAAGGAAAGAGGAGGAGATGAAGAAAAAGAGGAGGAAGGGGGAGATGAAGAGTGATAGGGAGAGGAGGAGATGGACAGGGAGAGTGGTTGGAGGAAATGGACAGAGAGAATGAGGATATGGACAAAGACATGGGGCAGTAGGAGAAGACATTAGATGGGTGGAGGAGATGTACAGAAGGTGAAAGAGCAGATGAACAGAGGTGAACGAGCGGGCGAACAGAGAGAGGAAGGAAGAGCGGACAGACAGAGAGTGGGTTAGGAGGAGGTGGATAAGGAAAGCGGCAGGAGGAGATGGACAGAGAGAACCGTTGCAGGAGGTGGGCAGAGGGGTTGGGGAAGATGGACAGAGAAAGAGTGAAGGAGGAGACAGAGAGAGGGGAAACGAGGGAATGAACTAATTGAAGATTGGAATACATACATATCCGGGCAAAGGAGGGTACTCAGCCAGTGCAGAGATAAAATACTTGTAAGACTGTTGCGAAAGCGAGGAATATTTACCATCGATCTGCGTGAAGACTGGCGACTGTCCTTCATTAAAGGAAACATGTAATCGTTTTAGCACACCACACTCAAGAAGTTATTAGCGGTAGCCACAGGTATTTGGTTGTCAACAGTCTGCAGCGGCTTGTGGAACGAACGTATTGAGTCCATTTATGAAACAAATATCATTCTAACACTCATTGGAGAAGCTACTGGAAAATGTTACCTAGTTACGAAGAAGGGTGCAAGGAAAACTCTCGTCCTATCCGTTCTCGAGTCTCTTTCAAAACTGGCTTAAGCGTCTGTCCGTTCTTCGCGCTGAGGTGTAAGAGGCTTTGGCAAAATGAAACGAGGATTCTTAATGCTGGAAGTTTTAGTTTGTATGGGGAAGAGTCTCTCCAAGATCTTGAAAGCAGCTGGGAATGAATTCAGAATTTTCAGGTCAGAAACTACAACACTGGAGAGTGGACATAGATAACATATTTCATTCGAGTGCTTTGTGTCAGAAACTGCATCTCCCCAACTTTGTTCAAAGCTTTTATAATAAAATAATGCATATATGGAGATGAGAATTTCAACTAGACGGGAGGAAGTTTTTCGATAACTTCCTACATGCTGACGATGCAATAATCCTAGCAGGTAAAGAGCAATATTTTCAGAAAGGAATTTAAATGCTGAAACAAATAAGTGCGAAATTTAACATGGAGATCTCAACAGAAAAAATTAAGGCAATGGCCTTCATGGAGAAAAAAACATATTAGAACCAAAATAGTCTAAATCAGAAGATTTTAGGTCAAGTAAACGACGTTAACTAGGATGTAGGTGACATATGGCTACAGAAAAGATATACAAACGAATGTTATTAAATTCAGTTGGATATGTGGAAAAATTAACAGAAACCTTAAAAACAAAACTAGGAAAGATATTCAAATTAAATACTACAAAACAGCTGCTTTCTCCATACAGATGTGTGGTAGCAAGACCTGGGTGATTAGCTAAAAGCAAGAAAGCTGTTTTCAGGTTCATGAAATTAAATTCCTGAGACGAGTTGAAGGTTGCAAAATAGAAGACAGAATGAGGAACCAAGATATTAGAGAAGGACTAACAACTTTGTCTAAATGATAAAATTGTACATTATAGGAGAAAATGTAACGAACACTAGAAAAAATGGATGGTGACAGCGTCCCCTTAAAGGCTAGAAATTGTAAGTGCCAAGGAAAAAGAGATAGAGCAAGACCCCGGCAACGATGTGTACAGGCAATTTCGCCTAATCCTGAAGAGAAGAAGAAGAAGCTGTGTGCCTCATGCATACAGATATCGCAGTCATTCAGCGTAATTTTAATGTAGATTAGATTAGATTAGTTTTTCGTTCCATAGATATACTGAGGAGATCCTTGTGGATGTGGAACACATCAACTTTTTTTTTAGCTGAAATAACAATACTAATAGTATGAATACATAGAATACATCATTTGTTTCTATTAAAAAATTCGTCAATGGAGTAGGAGGAGTTGGCCACTAGTAAGTCTTTCAGGCACCTTTTAAATAGATCTTTATTTGTAACTCAATTTTTTATGTTTGCTGGCAAATTATTGAAGACGAGTGTTCCTGAGTAGCGGACCCCTTTTTGAACTAAAGTAACTGCTTTTAATTTTTTGTGCAGATCATTTTTGTTCCTGTTATTGTGTGTATGAACTGAGCTGTTTGTTGGAAAAAGAGATATATTATTTTGGACAAATTTCATTAAGGAGTAAATGTACTGAGAGACAGTAGTTAGTATACCTAGATCTTTGAAGAGGTTTCTACATGACGTCCGTTAATTTACTCCACAAATAATAAGTATTACACGCTTTTGGACTCTGAAAACTTTTGTTTGACTTAAAGAGTTACCCCAAAATATTATACCATATGACATTATGGATTGAAAGTAGGCAAAGTATGCAAGCTTTTTCATTTTTATGTCGCCTATGTCTGCTAACACTCGAATTGCAAATACAGATTTGTTAAGGCGTTTCTGCAGTTCTGTGGTGTGCTCCTTCCAACTGAATTTATTATCAAGTTGTAATCCCAGGAATTTAAGACTGTCAACCTCTTCTATCTGCTCTTCTTCATACTTTAGGCATATGCTGGGTGGAAACCTCTTACAGGTTCTGAGTTGCATGTAGTGAGTCTTTTCAAAGTTCAATGTCAATGAGTTGGCTTTAAACCATTTATTAGTATCCATGAAAATATCATTAGCAGATCTTTCTAGAACTACACTTGATATACTATTTATTGCAATACCTGTGTCATCTGCAAACAAAACGAACTCTGCTTCTGGCAGTGTAACTGATGAGAGATCATTAATGTACACAAGAAAAAGCAATGGCCCTAAGATGGATCCTTGTGGGACACCACATGTAATTTCTTCCCATTCTGATGGTGACTGATGACTTAATTCAATAGTCCCTTGTACTGACACCCTTTGTTTCCTGTTAGCTAGGTATGACTTGACCCATTTTGCAGCACTGCCCGTGACACCAAAGAATTCTAATTTATTTAAAAGGATGTTGTGGTTCACACAATCAAATGCCTTTGACAAATCACAGAAAATACCTGCTGCTTGTAATTTGTTATTTAATGAATGAAGTAAATAGCCCTCTCGATATCAGAACCCTTCAGAAATCCAAACTGTGTTCTTGATAATATGTTATTTGTGGTCAGATGGTTGAGAAGCTGCCTGTACATTACTTTTTCTAAAATTTTTGAGAATGCTGGCAAAAGTGAGATTGGTCTTTAGTTTGATGGTAGCACTTTATCCCCTTTCTTGAATAGATGCTTAACATCTGCATATTTTAGCCAGTCAGGAAATGTTCCAGTTATAATTGACTGGTTACACAAGTAACTTAAAATTGTACTAAACTCACAAGAACATGCCTTAATTAACTTTGTTGATATTTCATCATAACCACTAGAATGCTTTGTTTTATTATGGAAGTTATTTCTTTTGGTGAAGTGAGTGACATGTTCATGTAGCTGAAGCTATTTGTAAAGGCTAGTTTCAGATATTCAAGGGCATTATTTACTGATCCTGACAATCCCATTCTATCACTAACAAATATAAAGTACTTGTTAAATTGATTTGCCACACTATGCCCATCGGTTACTAATGTGTCATCTACCATTAATGCTGTTTGCTCCTGTTCCTTTCTGGTTCTACCAGTCTCCTCTTTCACTATATTCCATATTCGTTTGTTTTTTTTTTCCCTGACATTGCTATCTTTTTCTCGTAGCGCTTTTGTTTAGATGTCTGAATTACTTTTTTTAATATTTTACAGTATTCCTTGTATTTAGCTAAATCATCAGTATTGTAGCTATTCTTGGTCGACAGATATATTTTCCTTTTTGTCTTACAGGAAATCTTTATTCCTTGTGTAATACATGGTTTAATAATAGACTTCTGTTTAATTTGAGTAACCCTTAGAGGAAAACAGTTTTCAAACATGGTACTGACATTGTTCATGAATGTATTATATTTTTCAATCATGTCATGGGCACTGTAAACATCTTTCCAGTTCATATCTCTAAGCAGTTTTCTAAAACACTCTATTTTTGGTTGACTGACTACTCTCCTGTACTCAGACTTAGCAGTCATGATAATCTGCTCAGAATTTACATCTAAAACAAGGAGCTGCATGTCATGATCTGGTAGTCCATTTATTACAGGTTTTATGATATGATTTTGTTCCTTTGATTTGTCTATTAAAATGTTATCAATGGCTGTCCTTGAGGCTTTAGTGATCCTAGTTGGAAAGTTTACTGTGTGAGTTAGATTCAAAGACAACATTACTAACTGCAGTAAATGTTTACTGGAAGACTGCATTAGAAAATCTGTATTAAAGTCACCAGCAATCAAAATTTCTTTGTTTCTTCCTGTTAAATAACCCAAAAGAGCTTCTAGATTATTTATGAATAGATTATAATTTCCTGCAGGTGCTTAGTAAATAGTTACTATTATATAGGATCTGTTATGGAACTCTACTTCCGTTGCACATGCTTCTAGATGCTGGTCTAAACAGAATTTATTAATGTCAATGTTCTTGAATTTATGGCAGTTTTTAATGAATGTGGCAACTCCTCCTCCATCCATATCTACTCTGCAGAAGTAGGAAGCTAGCTTAAATCCTGAAATGTCTAACATATCTATGCCAGTAGTCACTTGATGTTCAGAGAGGCAGATTATGTCAATTTGGTTAGATGAATTCATTTCATCAATACAAATGAGTAGTTCATCAATTTTATTTCTGAGTCCCAGAAGGTTCTGGTGTAATAAAGATAACTTATACTGAATACTAATGGGATTATAACTGCTTCGGCGAAGATAAACTGGCAGTTTCTGATTACTTTCTGTTAAACATTGTTAAAATGGAATCTGTATGCTAAAACCTGACTCCTGTTCATCTGTTTTCTCAAACTGAGTGTGTATGCCAATCTCTCTTAAAACTCATTTACTTTCCCCCTTCCCTATCCTAAAAAAGGCATTCCTCTGACACCTGTGACCACCGGTATTTTAGCACTTGTGACAGTGCCGCCCTTACGTTTTTCATTCTGAATGTTAGTTAATTGGGTGTATTGCAGATTTAATTATCTTACCTTTCGATTCAGTGAGGACTGTACTTATTAAAAATATAGTGCTCTTGCATTTTTTGTCATTGTATATTTTCTGATTGTGTCTTTATTGCACAATGGACCTGAAAATTGTACACAAATGTGTTTGATGGGACTTTTTCGTGATTTTCACTGAGTTCAGCTCAAAACCGCTTCTCAAACCACTCTCTGCCGTCCGTATACAGGGTGTCAGGTTATATTGTGACCATTGGTAACTTAATATGTAGCCATTTCACTGTGTTAGTCGTTTCTTCTCTGTGTCAGCAGACTTTCAACAAACCCTCACATCGTTTGCTATCTGATAGTTTCTGAACGGTCGTAAATGCACCACTAATTTGACTACGCCTGTTAGTACGGAATAACTCTTTCGAATTTACAAATTAACACCTGACCTGCTGACCAGGAGAAAATGAACATTAATAGCTTGCTCTTGCCACATGCACTTGGAGATACGAACCAACCTAACGGCATACTAGCAATAATTATTAGTCCGGAAATGAAGTAAATAGTGAGTAATATTGATCAGTGCACTGTCCTTATTTACCAACCGAATTCTCTGTTCCTTTGCCGCTAACATCCTGTACGGCATTTCTAACGATGTGGCAAATGTTTCTTTAAAAACTGCCTGAATAATGAAGATGCAAAGGGTGGACGTGATTTTCTCCCCACCAGGCAAGACGGTGACTGTTCTGGGATCTGTCAAAAAATATCTGCTTTCGCTAACCAGTGATAAGTGCCCAACACAGATAGTCGATTTAGGATACAAAGTCGGTCGTTGACGAGGTTCGCCTAGCGAGCTGCACTGCAGTATAATATACACAATCGTGACAGCGTCTGGTGCGAAAGTTGTTATCATTTGGCAACTGAAGAAAGCTAGGGGGTGGGAAAGCAGACAGTCACGTGTGTCGTAAGGATAATGCTTTTTTTTAATTACTTTTCTACTTAATTAACGAAATAATTGCTATATTTTCGCGTTATTACCGAGAGACACGAATTATCGTGAAACAGTTGTGAAACTTCATTGTAGATGTCCGTCAGTTGTTTGTTTTTATGCTCAATGCTGCCGGTTCCAATCAGTAGACAATCATCAAGCCAAAGTTTAAAAGATACACAAAATCTTTAAACAGCACAGGTCACAATACGGTGACAAAATAAAGATTACGGCATTCAATAGACGTAGAAATTACTTTCAAAGCGTAACCCACTTGTCACTACAAAATTTGAAGCGAATCGATGAAGGTAGGAAAGCACAGCTTCTGTTACAGTACATAAACGCCAAAAGACACAAATATATGTAGGACACTCACAAAAGGCGATCATACATTTCAGACTGAAGAAAACTGAAACGGACTTGTAGGGAAAAAAAAGCAAAGATCAATGAGGCCTGGTAGTCAAGGAAGCAGGAATCGATTACGATTGTGGACGGGGTGGTAATCTGTTACTATTGGTTACCTTTTACAATTACACACATTTATTTTAAAACGGTAATTCCAGACTCAGTAATAAATAAAGATAGCACACGTTATTAACAAAAGAATAACCAACTGTGTAATTCAAATGGTTCAAATGGCTCTGCGCACTGTGGGGCTTAACATCTGAGGTCGTCAGTCCCCTAGAACTTAGAACTACATAAACCTAACTAACCTAAGGACATCACACACATCTATCCCCGAGGCAGGATTCGAACCTGCGACCGTATCAGTCGCGCGGTTCTAGACTGAGGTACCTAGAACCGCTCTGCCACCACGGCCGGCAACTGTGTGATTAATAGTGCTTTCAGAGCGGTACAATTTACCAAACGAGCATAAAATACAGACACAGCAATAATGTTTTAAAAACAAGCCAATGTGACCTCGATCAGAATTTTAAGGCAGTAACCACAGTCACAGCTGAAGACCTTTAACGCCAAGAACGGCAATTATAAAAAAATTTATCAAACACACTGTAAAACAGCAATGCAGTAGCAAAGGTTAATTTAAGAAGACAAACAACTGCTCACCAAACGGGTGAAACAAAATGATGATAAATTTGGTAGCACAACCATTCAACCCTGCTGTAACACCAAGAATGGCCGTTAAATAAAAAAATTAAAAAAATATACAGTAAGACAGTAAATACAACAGCATAGGTTAATTTAAAAGGCCAAGCAACAGATCACCAAACAGGTGAGACAAAATGATGGTAACTTGGTAACACAATCATTTAAACCTGTTGTAACGCCAAGAATGGCAATTACATTAAAACAATTTAGGATCATACAATAAAACAGGAAATACAATAATAAAACACAAGGGCCAGTCACAGACAGTGAACCAGGACTCGACCTCTGAGTAGGTCCGGCAAAAGAAAGCTTTCGCAAGCTGTGAGATGACAGCCAAGAGTTGCATTCACTTCACAAGATGGTAACTCAGGCTAGTGCCAGTCTAACGAATGACTAATGATAATCTTGCTGAGGCTGCCTGACGTCCAATAAACCAAATGCGAGATGTAAAAATACGCCGAAGCCAGAACCGGCAGTCTGGAATCCACCTGCAGAATACTGTGCTTAGGGCGCCCAGAACGAGAAGGGACTCACTACCACCAGAGTAGAAGAATCGCCACCCAACCCACAATCAAGAAAGCTGTCAAAACTACACGCCTTACCGGACAGCAGCGGCAAGGCGAGGAAACGTACACTGGCGTTACATACACTAACTCCCAGGGCCGGTAACTGCTGCGTTAGCGGCCACAAGGTAGGAAAAATACCTCTGGCTGAACTTAACGAATAGTAACAAATGGTTCAAATGGCTCTATGGCTCTATGGGACTCAACTGCTGAGGTCATCAGTCCCCTAGAACTTAGAACTACTTAAACCTAACTAACCTAAGGACATCACAAACATCCATGCCCGAGGCAGGATTCGAACCTGCGCCGTAGCGGTCTTGCGGTTCCAGACTGCAGCGCCTTTAACCGCACGGCCACTTCGGCCGGTGAACAGTAACAAATAAGGCAATAAATAGTAATTAGAAGTCCAGGGAAGCTAATCACATCCGCCTTCCCCAAGCACTCCACTCGCTGCTCTTCGCCTCGGCAACACTACGAGCAGCAATACGAACCCAAGTCAATGGAGAATTACAAGATCTCACAATGGTGGAGATTTCTCTACTTGAATCCAAATGCACTCAACATAGGCTAGCAGGATCCGTTTTTCGACGAGGTCGTGTACCTTCATGACCTCAGGCTTTCGATCTGGCAGTCCATGCACGCCGGCAGCGTGTTCACGCACTCCGCGGACCTGGCTCCTCCTGAGTCCCCAACCAAACTGCACACTGACACGACAACGAAGGACAACGACGTCGCCCCAAAGACAGGGCCACAGTTACCACATATCAATAACGCCGCTGCTACCACTAGCAGACAGGCAACGCTTGCGAAACCAAGTGGCGCCAGTCAACACGATACAGTCTGGCCTCCAACAGAGGATGGAAACCTACAAACAGCACCAACGCAGCACGGCTCAGTCAAAGGCAAAATTCTTTGAATCTTGGACGAATATCATAAGACAGTGTCTGTAGCTGTAACATCGATAATGCATACATACCACAGGTGCGTGTCAGAACTTTGGAGTATTTTGGAGTGCATCGGTGTAACGATGATCTGAACAGTGAACTTTTAAACTAAAAACCGTACTTAACAAACGCTGTCAACAAACGTAATCATAAAAACACAGTCCGCAGCTCGTGGTCGTGCGGCAGTGTTCTCGCTTCCCGCGCCCGGGTTCCCGGGTTCGATTCCCGGCGGGGTCAGGGATTTTCTCTGCCTCGTGATGACTGAGTGTTGTGTGATGTACTTAGGTTAGTTAGGTTTAAGTAGTTCTAAGTTCTAGGGGACTGATGACCATAGATGTTAAGTCCCATAGTGCTCAGAGCCATTTGAAACATTTTTGAAAAACGCATACGGTGAAGTGACATACGTGGTGAAGGAAAGCTTTGCAAAACATGCGATGTCAAATCAATAAAAAGTAAATAAGAAAACATCGAATTAGGTTATGTGTCATACATAAGTGAATATGAGAGAACTAGTGATTTTTAGCCATATTAATTAAATAAATGTAAAAACAGCTGAATCTCACTGATTCAGTTATGCATGAAGTAATACTTTCGAATAAATGTATAACTACGCCTTACTCCGATCATATTAAACACATATTTCATACATGAGAAGCATATATTTCCGTTGTTGTCGGTTAGTACTATGAAAAGCACTTTCCCTGAAATGTAAAAAAAATTTTATGGAGTGTAATGAATCGCCCATTCTTACGCTCAATTCGACATTCTGTTACACGGATTTATTTCCAAATGTAGTTATTTTTGCTTCAAAAGCGAATGTGTTGAATATTCTCGACATCTGTGGCTAATATACAGCAAGAATTGTGGAACTGATTATATCTGTGTCGGGAAATAGTTTTCTTGCTTCTGACGTCTTATCAACACGGTGGCGCGGAGGGGAAGCGTATACCTCCGTGTTTGACAAAGAAAGAGAGAGAGAGAGAGAAAGGGAAGCTGCTTCTTTGTCGTGAGTTCAGCACGGTAGCTTATGTGGTTGGCACCTCACGTTACTGAAGGATTTTTGTTGATTTCAGTAAGATTGTGGGGTCTAAGCCACACGTTTAGGTAATGGTGATTGCTTTTGCTTCTAGTCATATACACTCCTGGAAATTGAAATAAGAACACCGTGAATTCATTGTCCCTGGAAGGGGAAACTTTATTGACACATTCCTGCGGTCAGATACATCACATGATCACACTGACAGAACCACAGGCACATAGACACAGGAAACAGAGCATGCACAATGTCGGCACTAGTACAGTGTATATCCACCTTTCGCAGCAATGCAGGCTGCTATTCTCTCATGGAGACGATCGTAGAGATGCTGGATGTAGTCCTGTGGAACGGCTTGCCATGCCATTTCCACCTGGCGCCTCAGTTGGACCAGCGTTCGTGCTGGACGTGCAGACCGCGTGAGACGACGCTTCATCCAGTCCCAAACATGCTCAATGGGGGACAGATCCGGAGATCTTGCTGGCCAGGGTAGTTGACTTACACCTTCTAGAGCACGTTGGGTGGCACGGGATACATGCGGACGTGCATTGTCCTGTTGGAACAGCAAGTTCCCTTGCCGGTCTAGGAATGGTAGAACGATGGGTTCGATGACAGTTTGGATGTACCGTGCACTATTCAGTGTCCCCTCGACGATCACCAGTGGTGTACGGCCAGTGTAGGAGATCGCTCCCCACACCATGATGCCGGGTGTTGGCCCTGTGTGCCTCGGTCGCATGCAGTCCTGATTGTGGCGCTCACCTGCACGGCGCCAAACACGCATACGACCATCATTGGCACCAAGGCAGAAGCGACTCTCATCGCTGAAGACGACACGTCTCCATTCGTCCCTCCATTCACGCCTGTCGCGACACCACTGGAGGCGGGCTGCACGATGTTGGGGCGTGAGCGGAAGACGGCCTAACGGTGTGCGGGACCGTAGCCCAGCTTCATGGAGACGGTTGCGAATGGTCCTCGCCGATACCCCAGGAGCAGCAGTGTCCCTAATTTGCTGGGAAGTGGCGGTGCGGTCCCCTACGGCACTGCGTAGGATCCTACGGTCTTGGCGTGCATCCGTGCGTCGCTGCGGTCCGGTCCCAGGTCGACGGGCACGTGCACCTTCCGCCGTCCACTGGCGACAACATCGATGTACTGTGGAGACCTCACGCCCCACGTGTTGAGCAATTCGGCGGTACGTCCACCCGGCCTCCCGCATGCCCACTATACGCCCTCGCTCAAAGTCCGTCAACTGCACATACGGTTCACGTCCACGCTGTCGCGGCATGCTACCAGTGTTAAAGACTGCGATGGAGCTCCGCATGCCACGGCAAACTGGCTGACACTGACGGCGGCGGTGCACAAATGCTGCGCAGCTAGCGCCATTCGACGGCCAACACCGCGGTTCCTGGTGTGTCCGCTGTGCCGTGCGTGTGATCATTGCTTGTACAGCCCTCTCGCAGAGCCCGGAGCAAGTATGGTGGGTCTGACACACCGGTGTCAATGTGTTCTTTTTTCCATTTCCAGGAGTGTATATTCCTGACTACATACTTACAACCACATGGACTTTACCGCAATCGCAACATTTTGAACAGACCGTTATTTGTATGATGCGATGGGTAAAAGAAGTGACTGGTCGTTAGCCTGTTCACCGAGTGAGCATTCTTCTTTAGGTCTGTTGCAAGCTACTTTTGAGTACCAGGAAGCAAGAGATATATTTGTTAGTCTGTTCCTACTGCTCAGAAGCCTAAAATGTTAGCCATGGTCTCTCCCCTTGAGGACAATTATCGTATGTAACATTTAACATAACACATTAAGTGCTGTTTCCATTCAGGTACTCCAAGTTCATAATTGTTGGCATGCCTCTACATCTACATCTACGTGATTGGTATTCACGATTAAGTGCCTGGCAGAGGGTTCAATGAACCACCTTCATGCTGTCTCTCTACCGTTCCACTCTAGAAAGGCGCGCGGGAAAAACGAGCACTTACATTTTTCTGTGCGAGCCCTGATTTCTCTTATTTTATCGTGATAATAATTTCTCCCTACGTAGGTGGTTGCCAACAAAATGTTTTTGCAATCGGAGGAAAAAACTGGTAATTGAAATTTCATAGGAAGACCCGGCGCAACGAAAAAAGCATTTGTTTTAATGACTGCCACTCCAATTCACGTATCATGTCTGTCGCACTACCTCCTCTATTATGAGATAATACAGATCGAGCTGCCCTTCTTTGTAGTTTTTCGCTGTCATCCGTCAGTCCCACCTAATGCGGATCCCACACCGCACAGCAATACTCGAGAATAGGGCGGACAAGAGTGGTGTAAGCAATCTCTTTAGTAGGCCTGTTGCACCTTCTAAGTGTTCTGCCAATGAATCGTAGTCTTTGGTTTGCTCTACCCACAACATTATCTATGTGATCGTTCCAATTTAGGTTATTTGTCATTGTAATCCCTAAATATTTAGATGAATTTACAACCTTCGGATTTGTGTGACTTATCACGTAGTCGAAATTTAGCGGATTTCTTTTAGTACTCATGTGAATAACTTCACACTTTTCTTTATTCAGGGTCATATGCCACCTGTCGTACCGTACAGATATCTAAATCATTTTGCAATTCGTTTCGGTCATCTGATGACTTTATAAGCCAGTAAATGACAGCATCATCTGCGACCAATGTAATAGGCCTACTCAGATTGTCTTCTATGTCGTTAATATAGATTAGGAACAATAGAGGGCCTATAACACTTCCTTGGGCATCGCCGCATATTACTACAAACTGTGACCTTTCTGACAGGAAACCACGAATCCAGTCGCACAATCGAGGCAATATTCCATAGGAACGCAGTTTATTAGAAGATGCTTGTGGGGAACGGTGTCAAAAGCCTTCTGGAAACCTAAAAATATGGAATCAAGTTGACATACCCTGCCGATAGCACTCATTACATTCTGAGTATAAAGAGTTAGTTGTATTTAACAAGAGCGATGTTTTCTGAATGCGTGCTATATGTTAATAAATCGTTTTCTTCCAGGTAATTCATTATGTCCGAACACATTATGCGTTCCAAAACCCTACTGAAAATCGACCTTAGTGATATGAGCCTGTAATTCAGCGGATTACTCCTATTTTCCTTTTTGGGTATCGGTGTGACTTGAGCAATTTTCCAGTCTTTAGGTTCGGATATTTGTATGGGCGAGCGGTTGTATATAATTACTAAATATGGAGCTATTGTATCAGCATACTATGAGAGGAACCTGACTGGTATACAGTCTGGGCCTGAGGCCTTGCCTTTATTAAGTAATTTAAGCTGTTTTGCTACACCGAAGATATCTACTTCCATGTATCTTGATGTGTCGGCAGCTGGGCCAACACCTTGTAGATAGAGATGGCTGAAAATGCACGCGAGACTAACGCAGACGGGCGTGAAGTACTGGAACAGGCTACGTAATTAATGCTATGAAGAAAAGTGCGTAGCTGGATTAATACTTATCTTTAATCAATCATTGTGGTACATCGCTCTTGACGATACACAGGAGACTTTAATTACAATCACTGTAACGCTAATGGCGCCTTGCTAGTTCGTAGCCATTAACTTAGCTGAAGGCTATTCTGTCTCTCGGCTAATGAGAGAGAAAGGCTTCGTACATCTAGTCGCTAGCTAGGTCGTCCGTACAACTGGGGCGAGTGCTTGTTCGTATCACGAGACCTGCCTTGTGGTGGCGCTAGGTCTGCGATCACACAGTGGCGACACGCGGGTCCGACATGTACTAAATGGACCGCGGCCGATTTAAGCTACCACCTAGCAAGTGTGGTGTCTGGCGGTGACACCACATATCTCATCTTACCAGTTGAACTTGAATGGAATTCAGGAGTATGTACTTCGTCTTGTTTGGTGAAGGAGTTCCGGAAAACCGTGTTTACTAACTCTGCTTTAGTGGCACTGTCCCTAGTGACTTCACCGTTGTTATTGCGCAGTGAAGGTATTGATTGCGTCTGGTTTGCTTTATGTATGACCAGAATATTTTTGGGTTTTCCGCCAGATTCCGAGACAGAGTTTCGTTGTGGAAATTATTAAAAACATACCGCCTTGAAGTACGCGCTATATTTTGAACTTCTGCAAAACTTTGGCAGTTTTGGGGATTTTGCGTTCTTTTAAATTTGGCATGCTTTTCTCGCTGCTTCTGCAACAGCGATCTAACTCGTTTTGTGTACCATGGGGCGTACCATCACTTATTAATTTATATGGTATATATCTCTCAATTGCTGTTGAAACTATCTCTTTGAAATCAGTCCACAACTTTTCTACGCTTACATGATTAGATCGGAAGGAGTGAAGACTGCCTCTTACAAAGGCGTTAAGGGCATTTTTATCAGCTTGTTGTAAATAGATGTACTTTGTGATTATTTTTTATGGTTGTAGGTGTTACGGTATTCAGCGTAGCAGCATCTGCCTTGTGGTCGCTAATCCCTGCGTTCGTCACGATACTTTCTACTTGTCCAGGATTATTTCTTTCTGAGAGTCAAGTACGCTTTAGCAAACCTTTACGCTTCGAGTGGGCTCCAGAACGAACTGTTCAAAATAATTTTCTGAGAAAGCATTCAGTACAATTTGGAATGACGTTTTATGCCTGCCACTAACTTGAAACGTATAATTTTTCCAGCATATCTAGAGTAGATTGAATTCACCGCCGACTGTAATTATATGAGTGGGATACCTATTTGAAATGAGACTAAAGTTTTCTTTGAACTGTTCAGCAACTATATCTTCTGAGTCGGGGGTCGGTAAAACGATCCAATTAACAGTTTAGTCCGATTGTCAAGTATAACCTCTACCCATACAATTTCGCAGGAAATATCTACTTCGATTTCACTACAAGACAAACTACTTCTGACAGCAATGTATATTCCGCCACCAACTGTATTTAATCTATCTTTTCTGAACACAGTTAGACTGTTTGAAAAAATTTCTGCTGAACTTATTTCCAGCTTTAGCCAGCTTTCTGTACCTATAACTATTTGAGCTTCAGTGCTTTCTATTAGGGCTCAGAGGTCTGGTTCTTTCCCAGCAGAGCTACGACAAATTAACAATACCGATTGTTTCTACAACTACCTTACTGTGTTTTACCTGCCCCCCCTACTAGACGGACGCCCTTTCTGTGGTTCACTGAGACCCTCTAACCTAACAAACCACCCAGTCCCTTCCAGAGAGCCCCTGCTACCCGTGTAGCCGCTCCCGTGTGTAGTGACCTCCTGACCTATTAAGCGGAATCCGGAAACCCACCACCCGAAGGCGCAAGTCAAGGATTCTTCAGTCTATTTAATAATAAAGCCTGTTCATTTCAGTGTTTTTAAAGTTTGGTTTTAAATTTATATTTGTATTTTTAAATGATTGCTTATTTGTACTGTTCTAGGGCAACTAGACTCATCTGGCGTTATATTTAATGTTTTATTCGGTTCGCCTTAGCGCCAAAGTAAGCCTTGCTATTAATTATACTACAGTTCTTGTGTGTTCATGTGTAATCACATATTGCTGCTCAGGATTCGATTTGAATCAGTGATCGGTTATACTTCATGTTGTGTGCACTTGTTTGTTGCATCTGATCTCTGTATGCTATGTTTCACCTTGTTATTTCAATGCACTGATCAGTAGTTTGTATGCCAGGCAGCCGCCTCACTACTACATTAGTTCTAGCCCGGACTGGCGGTCGTGCATCGCGTGACCAACTTTCTCCACGCATTCCCTTTCCTGTTTCGTGGGCAGCCGAACAGGATTTGACAATCACGCAAATGAGACGTGCCCGCGTTATAGGGCCCGTGGTCTTGTGTACGGTCGCTGAACTTGGGACTAAGCTATGCCACATTGTCCAGCAGTTCTGGGACCTTTTTCCAATATTTTGCCATCGTCCACTAGTCCAAATACCCCAGCAGTCAGCTAGTCCCGAAGGAACTGAGAGATCGGTTACTAACTTGGCCATTGGTCTGTACACCTTTATTGGGGCCACTATGTATCTTATTGTTCCTGAACTTTAAAATTCTCTTTGTGGGAGCTGTACTGCCGATCTTACTGTCATGTTCGTTAATGGCACTGTAACATTCATGTGCTGCTATCTTTCTGTATACCGGAAATTGTGCCGCCTTGCCGCTTGTGCTATAGTAATTTTAGACCTTGCTTTGTTCTGTAATGGGTCTGAAGCCTTAAGGTCTTCTTTCTTACGATAAAATTAGGTTCCAGGTTATTACCGAAGATTAAAATAATATTTTAATTAACTAACTGGTTTTGTTTTCATTGTGATTCAAGTGCCTTCCGTGTTAATTGTTTCTTTGGTGTTGACGTTGTTGTGGTGATGGTGGTGGTCTTCAGTCAAAAGACTGTTCTGATGCAACTCTCCATGCTACTCTATCCTGTGCAAGCCTCTTCATCTCCGAGTAACTAGTGGGAAGTACATCGTTCTGAATCTGCTTAGTGTATTCATCTCTTGGTCTCCCTCTACGGTTTTTGCCCGCCACGCTTCGCTCCAAAACTGAATTGGCGATCCATTGATGCCTCGGAATGTGTCCTGCGAACCGATCCCTCCTTCTAGTCAAGCTGTGTCACAAATTCCTATTCTCCTCAGTTCTATTCCGTACGCCCTCATTAGTTACGTGATCCACCTATCTAGTCTTCAGCATTCTTCTGTAGCACTACATTTCAAAAGTTTCTAATCTCTTCTCTAAAACTGTTTATCGTCCGCGTTTCACTTCCAGGCAGAGCTACACTCAATACAAATACTTACAGAAAAGACTTCCTTACACTTAAATACATACTAGATGTTAACAAATTTCTCTTCTTGAGAAACACTTTTCTTGCTATCGCCATTCTACATTTTTATATCATGTCTACTTCGACCATGAGGAGTTATTTTGCTGCCCAAATAGCAAAACTCGTCTACTACTTTAAGTGTCTCGTTTTCTAATGTAATTCCCTCAGCATCACCTGATTTAATTCGACTACATTCCATTATCCTCGTTTTGCTTTTGTTGATGTTCACCTTACATTCTCCTTTCAAGACATTGTCCATTCCGTTCAACTGCTCTTTCAACTCCTTTGCTATCCCCGACAGAATTACAATGTTATTGGCAAACCTCAAAATTTACAACTCTGTCTCATTTTCTTTCTCAACAACTGTTTCCCTTTCGTGCCCCTCGACCCTTATAACTGCCATCTGGTTACTGTAAAAATTGTAAATAGCCTTTTGCTCCCAATATTTTACCCGTGCCACCTTTAGAATCTGAAAGAGAGTGTTCCAGTCAACATTGTAAAAAGCATCCTCTGAGTCTGCAAATGCTATACGAGGTGAGACAATAAAGTACTGTAGTGAGACTTACTTTCTTTGCAGGACGTGGCAACCCTACAGGCTTGCATAGGCACAATATCTTTGACCTTGGTCTATAAGCTGCTTCTAGTCTAAGTGGCACATCGATGCAACTGCTCAGTCGAGAGTTGTGCTGTAATAAGTTGGGTGTTTGTGTCTCTTGTCACGGAAATGGAAGCGCATAATATTGCGCAATGGTATGCCATTCCTTTTTGCGTTAAATTGGGTGAAAACGCGACGACAACTTACAGTAAGCATCAGAAGGCTTTTGGAGAGGTTATGTCAAGAGCTCGAGTTTTTCGTTGGCATAAAAAGTTTACTGAACGCAGAACGAATGTTGAAGATGAAGACCGCAGTGGACGACCATCAACCTCACGGACGCATGTCAACTTGGCCAGGGTGGATGAACTCGTACGATCTTATCGAAGATTATCCGTGAAAATGATTGCAGAAGAACTGAACATCAATGAAGAAACGGTTCGTCTAATAATAATTGAAGATCTTGGTATAAGAAAGATTTGTCATAAATGGTCCCCAAAAATCTCACACCACAACAGCGAGAAACATGGAAAAATGTGGCAGCCGATCTGTTAGAGCAAACGGAAATCAATCCAGAAATGTTCAGCCGTGTTATCACTGGTGATGAAAGTTGGCTTTTTCAGTACGATCTATAGACAAAACGCCGAAGTCCACAATGGTGTTCAAAGGGATCACCCAGACCAACAAAAGCTCGCATGTCAAAGTCAAAAGTGAAATGCATACTTATGTACGATTCCAAGGGGATTGTTCATAAAGAGTGGGTGCCTCCTAGACAAACAGTTAACCAATATTACAACAAAGAAATTTTAGAAAGACTTTGTAAAAGAGTTCTTTGTGTCCGTGCCAACATTGCTGATAATTGGATTCTGCATCACGATAATGCGCCATCCCATACTGCTGTCAGGCAGCAAGTTTTAACCTCAAAACAAATTTCAGTACTACCACAGCCGCCTTATCCACCAGATATCGCTCCATGCGACTTTCTTCTATTTCCAAGAGTCAAAATGGCAGTCAAGGGACATCATTTTTCAAACAACACAAGATGTTCAAAAAGCTGTGACGAGAGTCTTGGAGGATATTACAGGAGATGAGTTCCAGAAATGTTACCATCAACTGCAGAAGCGCTGGAAAAAATAGTGTGCAATCAGTAGGAAGCTACTTTGAAGGAGACAACAACAAACTTGACTAAAACGGTAAGCAACATTTTTTTTTCACATCAGTCTCATCACTTTATTGTTGCACCTCGTAACCTTACGAATGCCGGACATTTGCCACGTCGGACTGTGGTGTCACCGCCAGACACCACACTTGCTAGGTGGTAGCCTTTAAATCGGCCGCGGTCCGGTAGTATACGTCGGACCCGCGTGTCGCCACTATCAGTGATTGCAGATCGAGCGCCGCCACACGGCAGGTCTAGAGAGTCGTCCTAGCACTCGCCCCAGTTGTACAGCCGACTTTGCTAGCGATGGTTCACTGACAAATTACGCTCTCATTTGCCGAGACGATAGTTAGCATAGCCTTCAGCTACGTCATTTGCTACGACCTAGCAAGGCGCCATTACCAGTTACTATTGATGCTGTAAAACATGTACCTTCAAGAGCGATGTTCACCAATTATGGATTCAAGCTAAGTATTCCAGCAGCTACGTACGTTTTTTGTTAGTCTCATTTCCTTGACCTGTTCCAGACCTCACGCCAGCCTGCGTGAGCTAAAACGCGTGCCTTTCGGCTTCCTATCATAGTGGGTTGGCTGTCTTGCCAAACCACAACACGGACCTTTGCCACACTTGCCCCTTCGCCAGGTAACTTGAGTAGCGATCCCTCAGGTAAGGGACGCCCTTCCTCGTACGTCTTCTGTCCGCTTCCTAACCGCCGTCTCCACATCTTACTCGGTACAATCAGTACGTAAGGGACCTTCTTCTTGGACATCTTGGCCAAATACAGAGCTTCTTTTCCGAAATCGAAATATTTATAACTTTTAGGAAACGAAAGCAATACCGATGATTATGTCAGTATGTAATTAGTTCTGCGTAGTATAAATATAGATCCCTCTGTCTGTACAGTAGCTTCCTTTCACTCTTACTGATTGCGATAAAAACAGTCCATCGCCATGGGAACAACAAGAAAGGAGCGATGTAAAGAGATTGCGAATGTACGCCAATCATTTCTTTTTTATCACTGCATTTGTGCCTATTTTAATTACTGCAACAGCTTGCCCAAAAGACAACAAGGAAAGAAGAAATGAGTATGTGAATGTTTGAAAACAAGAGCGACCTACTCCATATTAATTTAGTCTCTCAAATGCGATATCCTCTGCGGCGAAACATTAGTTAGTAAAGTGTAGCGGGACAATGTTCAAAACATGACTGAAAATATGTTCACTAAATAGAGATAAGAACATCAATGATTGACATGTCATCTAAAGTCGACGTACAATTTTAAAATGTTAGAAATAAGGAAATGAACTAATACAGAATGCTGTGCTTGTAACGTATGTTGTTGTTCTACATTGTTTAGCTCTGGTATTTACAGGGTCACAGAGAAAGGATCCTATGTTTTGGAGGGAAAAGCCGTAATTGTAATGATATGCACTACAACAGAACAAGATGCACAACTTAAGGAAAAATAATGTAATGTGTGTTCCAGCTGCAGTCATGGACTGTGCTGCTGGTCCCGGCTGAGGTTCGAGTCCTCCCTCGGGCATGGGTGAGTGTGTTTGTCCTTAGGATAATTTAGGTTAAGTAGTGTGTAAGCTTAAGGACTGATGACCTTAGCAGTTAAGTCCCATAAGATTTCATACACATTTGAACATTTTTTGTGTTCCAGCTGAGAAGCGACGTTGAAGCAGATAGTTCCTGAGGTTATATTCGACAACCGGAATAAATTAATAACTGGCTCCTTTTACCGACCCCCGGTCTCAGATGAAGCAGTTGCTGAACAGTTCAAAGAAAACTAGAGTCTCATCGCTAATAGGTACCCTACTCATACAATTATAGTTGGCAGTGACTTCAATCTACCTTCCGTATGTTGACAAGAATACATTTTCAGACCCTACTGTAGATAGAAAACGACTTCCGTAATTGTTCTAAATGCTATTTTTAAAATTATTTTGAACAGTTAGTTCACGAGGCCATTCAAATTGTAAATGGTTACGAAGACACACTTGACCTCTTAGCCACAAATAATCCTGAACATCACGACGGATACAGGGATTAGTGAACACACAGTCGTAGCGAGGCTCAATTCCGTAACAAAGAAATTCACCAAAACTAAATGCGATATATATTTATTTATAAAAGCAACAAAAAATTCGTTTGACGTCTTTCTAAGAGACAGTCTCCAATCCTTCCAAACTATGTAAGAGAAGAGCATATGTGGCTTAAGTTCAAAGAAATAGTATCAAAAGTACTCGAGAGATTCATACCAAATAAGAGACGGAACTGATCCCCCATGGTACACAAAACACAACAGAAACCTGCTGCAGGATCACCGAAAAAGGCAAGTATAATTTAGACGAACGCAAAATGTCCAAGATTGGCGAAATTTTACTGAGGCTCGAAATTTGGTGCGGATTTCAATGCGAGATGCATTTAATAGTTTGCACAACGAAAGTCTCTCTAGAAATGTGGCGGAAACTCCAAAGACATTCTGGTCCTATGTTAAGTAAACCACCGGAAAGGCTCGGTAAGTACCTTTACTGCGCGACAGCTATGAGGAGCAGGAGGGGGAGACAAGGGACCCAACCCTTCGGAGCAGGTAAAATCGTGGCAAATGTCCGGCGTGGCAAATGTCCGGCGTGGCAAGTCAAAGCGGTAGGTGGATCAAAACAAAATGTCCAGACACTCTGTGACCAAAATGGTACTGAAACAGAGGATGACAGACTAAAGGCCGAAATACTAAATCTCTTTTTCCAAAGCTGTTTCACAGAGGAAGACTGCACTGTAGTTCCTTCTCTAGATTGTCACACAGATGACAAAATTGTAGATATCGAAATAGACGATAGAGGGATAGAGAAACAATTAAAATCGCTCAAAAGAGGAAAGGCCGCTGGACCTGATGGGATACCAGTTCGATTTTACACAGAGTACGCGAAGGACCTTGCCCCCTTCTTGCAGCGGTGTACCGTAGGTCTCTAGAAGAGCGTAGCGTTCCAAAGGATTGGAAAAGGGCACAGGTCATCCCCGTTTTCAAGAAGGGACGTCGAACAGAAATGCAGAACTATAGACCTATATCTCTAACGTCGATCAGTTGTAGAATTTTGGAACACGTATTATGTTCGAGTATAATGAATTTTCTGGAGACTAGAAATCTACTCTGTAGGAATCAGCATGGGTTTCGAAAAAGACGGTCGTGTGAAACCCAGCTCGCGCTATTCGTCCACGAGACTCAGAGGGCCATAGGCACGGATTCCCACGTAGATGCCGTGTTTCTTGACTTCCGCAAGGCGTTCGATACAGTTCCCCACAGTCGTTTAATGAACAAAGTAAGAGCATATGGAATATCACACCAATTGTGTGATTGGATTGAAGAGTTCCTAGATAACAGAACGCAGCATGTCATTCTCAATGGAGAGATGTCTTCCGAAGTAAGAGTGATTTCAGGTGTGCCGCAGGGGAGTGTCGTAGGATCGTTGCTATTCACAATATACATAAATGACCTTGTAGATGACATCGGAAGTTCACTGAATCTTTTTGCGGATGATGCTGTGGTATATCGAGATGTTGTAACAATGGAAAATTGTACTGAAATGCAGGAGGATCTGCAGCGAATTGACGCATGGTGCAGGGAATGGCAATTGAATCTCAATGTAGACAAGTGTAATGTGCTTCGAATACATAGAAATATAGATCCCTTATCTTTTAGCTACAAAATAGCAGGTCAGCAACTGGAAGCAGTTAATTCCATAAATTATCTGGGAGAATGCATTAGGAGTGATTTAAAATGGAATGATAATATAAAGTTGATCGTCGGTAAAACAGATGCCAGACTGAGATTCATTGGAAGAATCCTAAGGAAATGCAATCCGAAAACAAAGGAAGTAGGTTACAGTACGCTTGTTCGCCTACTGCTTGAATACTGCTCAGCAGTGTGGGATCCGTACCAGGTATGGTTGATAGAAGAGATAGAGATGATCCAACGGAGAGTAGCGCGCTTCGTTACAGGACCATTTAGTAATCGCGAACGCGTTACGGAGATGATATATAAACTGCAGTGGAAGACTGCAGGAGAGACGCTCAGTAGCTCGCTACGGGCTTTTGTTGAAGCTTCGAGAACATACCTTCACCGAAGAGTCAAGCAGTATGTTGCCTCCTCCTACTTATATCTCGCGAAGAGACCATGAGGGTAAAATCAGAGAGATTAGAGCCCACACAGAAGCATACCGACAATCCTTCTTTCCACGAATAATACGAGACTGGAATAGAAGGGAGAACCGATAGAGGTACTCAAGGTACCCTCCGCCACACACCGTCAGGTGGCTTACGGAGTATGGATGTAGATGTAGATGTAGATGTAGATGTAGAAGTGTCCGCACACCTAACTTACGGCACGCAAAGTCTCTTTTCATGTTTATTAATTTTGTAAACTTGCATGACGACTATTTTGCCAAAGATATTTAATCACTGAGTAAATCGTTACATTTAATGGTCGACAAAACTGTGTAATAGGATTTGTAAACCCTTAGTCCAGGCCTAGAAATTCCCGGTAATCACCGATCACTATTCACACTCACCCGAAACCACATTCAGAAATGTCACTTGTTGGCCGCTTGGGGCACTACTTCTAACATTCTGCGTGGTGTCTGTTTGTTCTGTATCGTGTCTCCCTACCACTTTCGCCCAACGACGCTCTGAGCGTGTTTTTTAGGGAATTGACTACTTTGAACCTGGGACCTGTTGCTGGTAAGGAGACGCCAGACCACACATGACATGTAGAATTCAGAAGAGTTCAGTGAGGCTAGCGCTGATATAACCAAATGCTTAATTATTTCAGCGTGAGCTCCACTGCACTCCCTGTAAAGGAATCTTAATACTAACTAAATTTTGTGGAAGCGTTTCAAGGCTTTCCTAGTTTTAGTTAGCTGGTAAAATAACGTCGAAAAAAGCAGTTAAGTTTACCATTGGAAATTTTATTCTACTCACAAAACATTGTTTATAAATTGCACTTTGATAAAAGGAAATGTTTTAACACAGGATGGTAAAAACCAACTGTGTTCAACAAAAATGTGAACGAATATTCCCTGAGTGGGTATCCAAGTTCTACAATGGATCGAAGGATGACCTATGCCATATCACATCTATAATCTAGGTTTAAATTAAGTTTCACAAAAGAGAAAACTATCAAAATGGTCTACAGTGACCCTCAATTATCTTTAATTATTTATCTAACTTGTCGTAAATTACAGTGGCTGATGTGGCTTCTCAATAACTATGTAACAGAAAAATCATCGCGTTTCAGATTTTTACTTCAAGTGGCAAATGTGAACACCATGAGCTTTAATTGACGATCGACACTAGTATTACGCAAAAAGGGGGTGTAACAGATGAGACTTCTGCAGTTCTGAGTGAAGCTTTATGCGCTGTTATGCGGCATCGCATGCGTTCATTACCTTGTCGGTGTTCGTCAGGGGGCGGCGGCCAGCACAGCTCTGCTCACTTCGCCGTCTCGGAAGCAACTCCTCTCTAACTTCTCCTTACTACAATTTACCGAAGTTGGTTTGAAAAAACTATCTGGCTGTGTTTTCATCTGACCAATCAGGTTCTCAATGTTAACCTTAAGCTCCGCCTACAAAAATTCTGCCTATCCAATTAGAAACGTTATACTTTTCGTGGTGGGGTAATGTTTTTAAAGTTTGCAACGTAACAGAGACGCGAAAAAGTCTCACGCTAGAAACTTGCGGGTGGTGTAGTCGTAGCGGTTAGCTGGCGACGTGGGTGTTCGTCCCTTATCGTAGGGCCTTCTCGCTTAAGTTGCTCCGGAACGCCCTATACTTGCAATGTTAAAATAACGCTTATAAATTACATCTTTCCCCACAAAGTATTTGAGGTAGGAAGTTGACCTTTTTACAGATTATTTATTGGAATATGGGCTACAACTTAACACAGGGATTTTACAAAATTTTAGTTCAGTTATTAAAGATGATTTTTTTTCAATTGTAATGAAAATTCACAACATTTTTTTGCAATTTTTTATTTACATATTCAAAAATATACAGTTTTTTGGAAAAAGGCTGTGTTAAATTATGCAGAAGGTACTGTGTGACATTTACTGAAAGTTTGAAACAAATATGTTTGGAAGATCCTTAGAAAAAATGTAATTAGTATGAGAAAATAAAAGTTTTGGGAATCGAGCGACAAAGATTGGATTAACTTTTTAGTGCATTCCAGGTCCATAGGATGGATTATCTTCATCCTCTGTAAACTCCTCCTCCAGCTTCCTCTTGTTCCTCCTCCTGTTTACTCTTGCTTGTATTTCTAGACTTTTTACAGCCCTGTCTGCAGCCCGAAGGCGTTCCTTGTCTAAAGCAAGCATCGCTCGTTGTTGTGTTAGTAGATTTTGCTACCATTTTCTTCGGTTGCAGTTACTGCAACACTGTTCCAAAAGGTGGTCGTGTATGAACACTTATCACATTTCAGTTGTATTTCACTAGCAAGTCCTACGTGCTTTATTATGGAGAGTTCCAGACCAACTTCACTACAATGAATACATCTTACACAGTTTGAAAAAATTCCTTTGAGAACCGACATATCAAATATTTCATTCACATCCGATTCGCCCATAAAACATTCATAGTTTTCACTCATTGAACCAAGCTTCTTCTGCGAAGCATTTTCTTTCCCACTTTGACTGCTATGGGCAGGTGTACTTGAGAGGTTAGGTTCACTCACTTGGTTATCGTCTTTATTGTTTACAGTAATAACACATACCTTTGGCTTTCCAACATTTCTCCTTTTCTTAAAAGCCTTCAGAGGATTTCTAATAACTTTTGTTTTACTCATTATTATACTTCAACAAAACAGAGACTCAAGAAACAGAATTAATTACGAATATTTTCGAGATAACGACAGAGTGAATAAACATGAAACAATCGACAATCACACCAGCGATATATATTGAACCATCACAGGTTAGCCACAACACATACTTTATCTCACATCACTAAAATGTACCTGATGAACACGGACGTTAATAATAACACCATTTGACAGCAGTTTAACAGCGCCACAGTGGGTCACGCCCATGTAGAACACATTTCAAAAAAAATTTAAAAATAGTTGTAGTCTTCGGAATTGAATAAATCATATATCTATTAAAAGGTAATAGTCTGCAGATTCAGAAAACGCAAAAAAGTAAAAATTGAACTTTTCATGATTTTGAGCCTTTCCAGAGCCCCTTAACACGGTTCTGCTCTCGGCTTCTGTTCTCGTTTCTCCCCTCGGAACTGCTTATGTCTCACGGTGGGAGGGTATGACATGCATTTAGGCATTCTTGTGTTAGTCTGTGGTATTCCATTTGCTCACTCGTTACTCGTATTACTTGGGTTAATTTAATGTCACGATTTATTCGGAGCTATGTGACATACTACTGGATTTGGTTATCATGTCAGGGTTTCCATGGAAGGTGTTGGATTTGCATGACACCTTACACACTGTCGCAGTGGGTAACAGGAAAGGGACGGAGTGTCGCTATTGTTAGTGAGTGACGGCAGCGTGTGCTGTGAGCGTCGCACGCGAGGTTCCTCGCCTCGCCTCGCCTCCCAGCGCCGGCAGCTGCACTCGACCCGCCGACGCCCCCAGGGGCAGTCAGCTTCCTCTTTCCTCTGGCCCCGGCTAAAAGCCCACGGGGGCGATTACCGCGGGGCCAGCGCGCCTGCAGATCGCCCGAGATAAGCCGCCGCCGGCCACCCATTCACCGGCACCGTTCTTCCGCGGCCGGCACGATCCCTTTCTTCCTCTTCCCCTTCCCACTTAGAGGCGCTGCTTTAAGTAAGCACTATTCTACTCGCTCTCTGCCCTTCTTACAAGCGTTTGTGAATGCCGATTACGAATAGTCTGCACCGCTCGTTCATTGGACGGGAATTTTTTTCTTTTTTTTGTTTAGTACTCGAGCGAAACGTTTTACGTTACTGGACTTAACGGCACAATACGCAGTCCTCTGACTTCCACCATTCGTGTTCTGCCTTCAACCCGAGGGCTGTGTTGAGCACTAGAGTGCATTACAAGGCGAGTTCGTATAAGAACTGCCATTTCTTTGCCTTCCTTCAATTATGAACTGACTTTCTCAGTCATTTATAGGGTGATGACATATGAATACCATCTGCCTCTTTGCCTTGCCTTCAGATATTCTGAAAAAGCATTCGATGCGATCAGTAATCTAGCTGTGCTTGAGTCTCTAAAAGAATAAGTAATTTTTATAACTTGTAGGAAATGAACTCTTACATAGAATGGATGCTGTTGCTATGTTTGTTTCTGAACAGCAAATCGATGCATAGCAATTTTGATGGCTTTGCCAGTCTCTGGATGAGTGGGACCTCATGCAGCTCCACGTGATCTTGTGACCTTAAAATTTGCCTGTTTTGTCCACATTTGTACCCAGTTAATAAACAATAATCTTGTGATATCAATTGGTCTAAAAGCTGTCGATGACCTATTGTCTATGTGGTATTAAGGGGGGTAGGACGTCAAACGGGCCGACTTGGAGCAGGAGAGGTATCACAGGACATTTTTATTTCCAGTGTCCATACTTTTTCAAATAAATTCATAAAACTTTGTCAGCATCACCAGGCAGGATTCAGGATTCACACCCATTGCAGTGGAAGTTCGAAAACATAACAAAATAAATTTTTTACGTGCGAATGGCTGGTTCAAATGGCTCTGAGCACTATGGGACTTAACGACTGTGGTCATCAGTCCCCTAGAACTTAGAACTACTTAAACCTAACTAACCTAAGGACATCACACACATCCATGCCCAAGGCAGGATTCGAACCTGCGACCGTACAGTCGCGCGGTTCCGGACTGCGCGCCTAGAACCGCTAGACCACCGCGGCCGGCTTTACGTGCGAAATTTCATCATTTTTTCACTTACTGATGACTACATTTGTTGCTATAGGTACACTTTCCTTCATAAGTTAGAGACGTTCTTCGATGAATTTTGCACAGAATACATCCCATTCTCAAAGGTTTATGAAACTCTAGAATTTATTTAATTTATGAAAAAATGAATGAACTGTTATATTTTAAACTTCTTGTTTAGAAAAAACACAATCTTATACTTAATTACCTCAATTTTTACCACAGTTTTTAATAGATTTGGAAAATTGTGGAGTTTCATACACCTTTAAGTATGGTTTGTATGCTGTGCAACTTCATCGAAGAATCTCTCTTACTTAGGAAGAAAAGTGTACCTATAGCAACAAATGCTGCCATTAGTAAGTGAAAAAAATGATGAAATTTCACACGCAAAAGAAATTACTTCGTTATGTTTTAGAACTTCCACTGCTATAAGTGTGAATTCTGAATCCTTCCTGGTCACGCCGACAAAGTTTTATGAATTTATTTGCAAACGTATAGACACTCAAATGTCCTGTGGTGCCTTTCCTGCTCCAAGTCGGCCCGTTTGACGTCCTACCCCCTTAGTGAAGTCTGTCAGTGTTGGTTACATCACTTCTCCTTGCCAACCATGTCATTCAAACACAGTTTACTCAGTTTGAAGCATATTAAATCGCTGTATGTCTGGCTTTTTCATTCACGAGTTCTGAAACTGACTTCATTGTCAGATAACTTGGCGTATGTTATTGAAGTGTTCATTGCACGCCCCAATACAAGGTCTCATTGAAGGCACTAGTTTTTACTGCAGTTTTCGCTGGCTCGTTCCGGTGTAGCGGTTACAATGATTTCACGTGAATCGAGTAACAAGAGCCGATTGTAACAGGCACGGTGTATGAACAGTAAGGTTGCGTTTTTGTAATACGCTACGTTCATGATAGGATACTTGGACTCGGTAACTTGCTCAAGATCGTACGCAAATGGCTTCTTTCACTTTTGCCGGGCAAAATATTGTCATACACGTTGCTCTTCACCTGTTTGGTTGATCACGCAGCAGCGATATTGACTTATTTTCGGCTTAACAATGTTTTTTGTGTGGAATGGTGCTCTTATAGACATATGTAATCAACACCTTGTGAAATCGTAGATTAGCCGGCCGGGGTGGCGGAGCGATTCTAGGCGCTACAGTCTGGAACCGCGCGACCGCTACGGCCGCAGGTTCGAATCCTGCCTCAGGCATGGATGTTTGTGATGTCCTTAGGTTAGTTAGGTTGACGTAATTCAAAGTTCTATGGAACTGATGACCTCAGAAGTTAAGTCCCATAGTGCTCCGAGCCATTTGAACCATTTTTTTCGTAAGATTATTTGATGTCGTGTACTTATCTGTTTCTCAAGCCTTAAGCGTATAAACGAAGACGAAATCTAAGCGGTGTAAGCTCATTCCAAGGGTAAATTAAACAACTATTACGCATTGCGTTGTGTTCTGTGTTGGAATTGTGGCAGCCACGAGGCCTGAGGATAACGAATCCGTTCCCCTGGTAGTTCCGTCTGTAACCACCGTTTCCACAGGGAGAACTGGGAGAACTGTGTTGTCTCAGTAGACAGCATAGAGAAAAGTTGGGACGTGTGCCTTGTAGTTTTCCATTTTGGGAACGTGTTTCATCCAGTAAGACCTTTACCACAGACGGACTGGGCAAAAGAGGGTAGGCTGCTGGCAGTGGCAGTGTGAGAGGTCATGTTGTGCTGCGCTCTGCGTCACACTGAGTATATGTGACAACTTAGCCGCATGTAATCAACACCTTGTGAAATCATAAGATTAGTTGACGTTGTGTACTTATCTGTTTTCCTAGCCTTAAGTGCAACAGGTAAGCCGGCTGCGATGGCCGAGCTGTTCTAGGAGCTTCAGTCCGGAATCACGCGGCTGCTCCGGCCGCAGGTTCGAATTCTGCCTCCGGCATGGATGTGTGTGATGTCCTTAGGTTAGTTAGGTTTAAGTAGCTCTAAGTCTAGGGGACTGATGACCTCAAACAACTAGCACTCCTGAAAATGAAAGTCGTCCCCGTTGTATCATTTTCGTTGCCGGCGTTATTAAGTGTCGCAAATTTTACACTGTCCAATCACACTAGTGTGACCACCGGTCAGATGCCTAAATAACCTCCTTTTGCATAGAGGATCGCTGCAAGATGTACAGAGTCACTGGGGTTCTGTAAGGCACCGACAGGGTTTTGGAGCCATGTTAACTCCAGTGTCGTGTTCAGCTGTGCTGGGTTTCTCGGTTCAGGATCCGTGGCGCTTATAGCGCGATCGAGGTCATTCAACAGATTCTCGATTAGGTTTTAATCTGGAGGTCTGTTGTCCAGGGGAGTACAGCAAACTCATTCTGGTGCTCCTCAAACAACGAACACGTCCTGCGAGTTGTGCGGCACGTTTCGTTGTCCTGCTGGTAGATGCAACCGTGTCGAGCAAGAAGAAAGTGCATGTAGGAGTGGAAATGGTCCCCAAGGATAGACAGATACCTGTCTTGATCCATTGTACCTTCTACAATGGAGAAATCAGAGGGGAATGCCACGAAAACATTCCTCGGATCACACTAGTCCATCCTCAGGCCTGGACCCTTCCGCCGATTGATGTAGGGCGTTTGCTTTCAGACGTTTCACGAGTTACAAGCTAACGGCCATCTGTTCGGAGGAGATTGCAGCGTGATTAGTCTCAAAAGGCCACGTGTCGCCATTCAGTGGACGTCCAATTGCGATATTCATGTGTCTTCGTCGCAATTAGTATAGGCACATGAACCAGGCGTCTGCTGCGGAAGTCCATACGCGTCAATGTTCTCCGAAAGAGCGTTGAGAAGAACCTGCTGGTAGACCCTTGTTTCATCTGGGCTGTTGCTTGCTCAACAGTTAGAGTTTATTCGCCTGTACACATCTACGCAGCCGTCGTCCACCCCTCTCATCTGTGGCCTATGGTGCACGACAGTTGCCTCGGCGCCGGTTTTGGATAACTCCATTTTGCCATGCACGATATACACTGCTGGCCATTAAAATTGCTACACCAAGAAGAAATGCAGATGATAAACGGGTATTCATTGGACAAATATATTATACTAGAACTGACATGTGATTAAATTTTCACGCAATTTGGGTGCATAGATCCTGAGAAATCAGTACCCAGAACAACCACCTCTGGCCGTAATAACGGCCTTGATACGCCTGGGCATTGAGTCGGACAGAGCTTGGATGGCCTGTACAGGTACAGCTGCCCATGCAGTTTCAACGCGATACCACAGTTCATCAGGGGTAGTGACTGGCGTATTGTGACGAGCCAGTTGCTCGGCCACCATTGACCAGGCATTTTCAGTTGGTGAGAGATCTGGAGAATGTGCTGGCCAGGGCAGCAGTCGAACATTTTCTGTATCCAGAAAGGCCCGTACAGGACCTGCAACATGCGGTCGTGAATTATCCCGTTGAAATGTAAGGTTTCGCAGGGATCGAATGATGCGTAGAGCCACGGGTCGTAACTCATCTGAAATGTAACGTCCACTGTCCAAAGTGCCGTCAATGCGAGCAAGAGGTGACCGAGACGTGTAACCAATGACACCCCATACCATCACTCCGGGTGATACGCCATTATAGCGATGACGAATACACGCTTCCAATGTGCGTTCACCGCGATGTCGCCAAACACGGATGCGACCATCGTGATGCTGTAAACAGAACCTGGATTCATCCGAAAAAAATCAGGATTTGCCATTCGTGCACCCAGGTTCGTAGTTGAGTACACTATCACAAGCGCTCCTGTCTGTGATGCAGCGTCAAGGGTACCCGCAGCTATGGTCTCCGAGCTGATAGTCCATGATGCACGACGTCAAACTGTTCGTGCAGATGGTTGTTGTCTTGCAAACGTCCCCATCTGTTGCCTCAGGGATCGAGACGTGGCTGTACGATCCGTTACAGCCATGCGGATAAGATGCCTGTTATCTCGACTGCTAGTGATACGAGACCGTTGGGATTCAGCAAGGAGTTCCGTATTACCCTCCTGAACCCACCGATTCCATATTCTGCTAACAGACATTGGATCTCGACCAACGCGATCAGCAATGTCGCGATATGATAAACCGCAATCGTGATAGGCTACAATGCGACCTTTATCAAAGTCGGAAACGTGATGGTACGCATTTCTCCTCCTTACACGAGGCATCACAACAACGTTTCACCAGGCAACGCCGGTCTACTGCTCTTTCTGTATGAGAAATCGGTTGGAAACTTTCCTCATGTCAGCACGTTGTAGGTGTCGCCACCGGCACCAAGCTTGTGTAAATGCTCTCAAAAGCTAATCATGTGCATATCACAGCATCTTCTCCCTGTCGGTTAAATTTCGCGTCTGTAACACGTGTAGCAGTTTTAATGGCCAGTAGTGTACCTCAACCACGGCGACACATGAACAGTTTACAAACTTAGCCGTTTCGGAAATGCTTCCATTCTTGTCCTGAAAGCCAGTAATCATGCTCGCTTTGGATGCCGGATAAATTGCTCCGTTCCCGCTGTACGACAATGACTGCACTGTTTCCCGCGTCCCCCGACTCGCTTTGTATACCCTCCATTGCTAGTGCTACCACCTGCCCTCTGTGAGTATGTTGACGGCGAACATAGGAATAAATGAAATGAAACACCTACAGCCGTCTTTCCGACGTTAGTTTATTATATTGCAACCAGTGTGGGTGACTCAGTATACCATCCTTAGGTTTTAACTGACGTCGAGGGGATGAACTCCAATAGTATACACGATCCCATCAGTGGCCTACATCTATGAACTGGCTTCCGTAGAATACTGTAAAAGCGATGTTGTGACAGCAACCTTCCACTACTCGAGTTGGTGGTTGATGCTTGTACACTTTTACAGTATTCTCAACGAGCCAGTTCACAGCTGTAGGCCACTGATGAGATCGTGTATACAATTAGAGTTCCCCCCCCCCCCCCCCCCCTCCCAGCGTCAGTTAAAACCTGAAGGTGGTGTATTGAGTCACCGAAACTGGCTCCAATATAATGAAGTAACATCAAAACAGCGGTTGTAGATGTTTCATTTTGTTACGTAAGTGAACGGGCCAAGTCCAGCAGACAGTCAACCACATGGATGGCCATACAAAAACTCGAACATAGACGATGATCACAGTAGTGTGACAGGACCGTGTATTTCAAGTTTCTGGTCAGGGGTAAAATAAATGTCGTGTGACTAGGGCCTCCCGTCGGGTAGACCGTTCAAAAATGTTTCAAATGGGTCTGAGCACTATGGGACTTAACTTCTGAGGTCATCAGTCCCCTATAACTTAGAACTACTTAAACCTAACTAACCTAAGGACATCACACACATCCATGCCCGAGGCAGGATTCGAACCCGCGACCGTAGCGGTCGCGCGGTTTCAGACTGTAGCGCCTAGAACCGCTCGGCCACTCCGACCGACGTAGACCGTTCGCCGAGTGCAAGTCTTACGATTTGGCACCACTTAGGCGATTTGCGCGTCGATGGGGATGAAATGAGGATGATTAGGACAGCACAACACCCAGTCCCTGAGCAGAGAAAATCTCCGAGCCCGCCGGGAATCGAACCCGGGCCCTTAGGTTTCACATTCTGTCGCGCTGGCCACTCAGCTACCGGGACCGGACTGATCAAGGATAGACATTATGGTACTTCAGTCTACCCAACTTGTTAGAGAGATTAAAAATATGCAGAAGTGGCTTAGCATCGCGTTCTGACCTGCACTGCATCAGCCAAGACAAGCTGCATACGTTTTATTCATAAGAGTTGTGTGAAAAAGAGACACTCACGTTAATTCCAAATTTGTGAGAAGTATATTGATTTCATACAGACAGTGAACAGTAACAAGTGCTACCATTTTATTTAATTTAGTTTAATTCCTACCTTAAATTCACTGATTTCTGGTAGTGAAGTTGCACCAGTTAAAGCAGTGGTGTTGTTGTGTATTAATGTAAGAAACCGTGTCCGACAACTTTGACGGATCGCATTGCTTCAGTCTTTGTTTGACTTTTATTGACTTAAATTCATTCACTCAAAGTTTAAGATTAAAGTAACTGATACCCGAAAGACCAGTATGAAATTCAGTTTTGTTTAGAAGTTGGTTGACTACGAAGTAACTTAATGTCTGCGAGTTTCTGGTATACCAGACAATAATTTCATACATGAAAAAAATAAATTCAGTAATTTATTTAAGTCGAACAAACACGAACACTTCTCCAAAACTTCGCTCTGTCATGAAGTGGTGACCGTTTGTAGCAAGTTTTAAAATGTTTTTCAAAAGGATTATTCACAATGTAAGTAAGTACTGACCCCGATCTAGTGTTGTACATTGGTACTGCACTTTAGTGGCAAACAACATCCATCACAACGATAGCTGAAGGTAAGAATTGAAGTGAGCAATTTTGTTCCGCAACCAACCCCTAATTTGTCCACTACACGATTTAGATGGAGTAATATTGCCTAGTTAATTCTCAAAGAGTTACAAACTCGTTTAACTATATTAAGAATGTGCAAGTTTCGAAAAGGTAGTGTTCATAATGAAACTGTGTGTCGGATCAAGACTTTAACTCATACCAGTGCACACTCCGCTACAGAGTGAAAATTTTATTCTGGAGTGTCCACGATGTTTATATTGTTGGTTTAGTTGTGAGTTGAAAGTTATAAGTTGCGAAACTTAATCGAGGTGGTGGCAAAGTCACGCTGCTTTGCAGGCGTGACCAAAACCTTTGTAACGCAACACGATCGTAGAGTACCGTATTTCACGTCCGCCTTGATAGCTGAGTGGTCGCCGGCACGGTAGCTCAGCGTGTACGGTCAGAGGGTTAGCTGCCCTGGAAAATAAAAAGAATTAAAAAAAAACTGAGTAAATGGATCACCGATGAACCTGATCAAGCGTCATGGTACGTCCGCCACGAACAAATAGAACGAACACTAACGACCAAAATGACTGGTCAGCGCGACAGAATGCCATGCAAAGGGACCCGGGTTCGATACCGGCTGGGTCGGAAATTTTCTCCGTTCAGGGACTGGGTGTTGTGTTGTCTTCATCATCAACTCATCCACATCGAAGCGTAAGCCGCCGAAGTGGCATCAACTAAAAAGACTTGCGGCAGGCGATCGGCCTACCCGACGGGAGGCCCTACCCACACGACATTCATTTCACTTTATTTTACGAATAGGAAACTGGGGGAAGTGGGTGATAGGATCCTTACTGCCAAATTTCTAATGTTCCGTTCGGTAACACTCATGTTGACAAAACAGTAGCCCGAAATTCATTACGTTTTCTTGCGTAGGATAGATAATGACTGCAAGAAACGAATCACGAACTGGTAGCTTTCATCTACATTGGAACATAGAAAACTGTCCGAGTCTGGTGTGCCGGGTAATATATTAGCACCGCGCAAATTACGTGGTGATGAAAATGACTTTACCGACGCTATCTGTTGCAATATTGTTTCGGTGGAGGAATGTTCACAAAGTCGGTTTCATCGGGTAATGAAGTAACGGAACAACTTACAGGAATTATTACGCTGTCGCAATAAATATTTCTACGAAGAAGTAAAGCTTCATTAGAGGAGCCTGTAGTAATGAAGGATAAAACGATGAGGCGATGTACGCTGAAGAATACTGGAATTTAGTTATAAACTTTAAGCAGAATTCTTGTTCATTTAATGCGCTTCGTCGTTTGACATATAATTAAGAACAAAGGTCGAGTTTGCAGATCATAGCACTGAAAATGAGTGGTTGTAGTTCCCGTATTTCATTTTGAGAAAAAAAGTACTGCTCTTGCTTATTATCGAAACAGTTGACTCACGTAGCTACAGTGCATTAAAGGAATTATTTCTTCTTTGTTGCATCAGTAAGCAGCGAGTTACATTTGTTTGACAGCGGTATGCTAATTTTGTGTCGAGGCAGACCGAAATGTCATTAGCACAGGAAGCTCTTTTAGCAAATTTGATGAATGTGAATATCTTGGATCAACTGTGTTAGGTATACGCTTACTATCTGTTAGTGAAATGTGAAAATTTGTGCCGGACCAGGACTCGAACCCGCATTTTCCGCTTATAGCGAGCGGTCAGCTTAACCATCTCGCCTATTCATGCACGCCTCCCGGACCGATCCATTGTTCCATACGTTACACTGTCTACGTCCCTTTTATTTCGAATTAATTTCGGACCGCTGACAGTTATTTGTTACGTATGATCATCCAGCGATACAAGTAAATATTAAATGCCTGGGAAGCCACAACAGTACATCATGGGTCTCGATTCCTCAAAGTTTCGTTCTCACTGGTGTTGGAATACAGAGTAAAGCTGTGAGTATTTGGTGATGCGTGTTGGGGACCACGGTATAGGAACGTAGACGGTGTGACATGGAACTTTGGATTGATCCGGGAGGTGGACGGATAGCGGAAGTGCAAATTTTCATATGTCAATAATAGGTAGAACATCTATAGTAACACGGCTGATGCCAAGGTATTAGCATTCAGCGAATTTATATCGAATTAATTTCGGATGGCTGTCAATCGTCATTAATGACTCTTCACCAAGACACACAAGTAAATGTTTTAGTTTTGTCTGAAAGTGAATGCTGTGGACTACTTACTCTGGAGGAGTATGACAAGCGCTCACCAGAGACATTTTAAGCGATGAACGTTCCATGCCTCACTACCGCCCCTCCTTACTGATGAATTATAACGCACCCCACACAGTCCAGTGCCTGATGCCATATTATACTGACAGAACAATTGTTTTCCAAGAATTCTGGCCCCCCCCTCTCTCTCTCTCTCTCCCTCCCTCCCTCCCTCCCTCCCTCCCCCCTCTCTCTCTGGCTTAAACAATCTCTCTCTCCCTCCCCCCCTCTCTCTCTGGCTTAAACAACGACTTTTTCGCTATGTCCGCAGCAATAAATTTCTTCCACTTAGGATGAGGCATGTTGCAACTTACGTAGATTCGTTGGTATGAGTTTGTAAGTAGGCTGTTTAGGTTTTTATGTTGATAACGCCACGTAGTGCTGTGTATGAAAATCACTGACTGTGCTGTGTGAAGTCTGTGGCAGGTTGGACTCATTGTTGAAATATTCGCTTGTGTAGTGTTGGGCAGTTAGATATCAACAGCACGCAGCGTTAGTGCAAAGTGCTTCGTATTCTTTAAATACCTGCAAAGTTTTATCAGCATCCCTGGACACATCACAGACGATTGCGCCCTGTTTTCACGTTTGCGTTGCTAAAATCAATAGGGTAATTTGTTACAGAACGTAAGTGGTTCGTAGTTACAAGGCTCACACTTACTGCTCATCTCATCAATAATAATTATTTCCGGCAGTTAGTTTCTTATCTCAAAATTCTGAGCTTGTAATATCTACCAACTGTACACCGAAGTTACCTACTTTTTGAGGCGATTTATAAATTTTAAATCTTTCCTCGTTTCAGATCTAACTTTCCCATTGGGTACAGAAGGGCCTAATTTTGCTCATGTTTGGCGCGTTTTCAGTGTATCATTGTTGTCCGTCCAAGACAAAATGGCTGTGTTTTGGCACACAGAGCTAAAATCCATTGTTATAGCAGTTTCATACTGTTTGCCAATAGTATATAAGCATGGCATAAGCAGTTTCTGGACAGTGGTGGCTTCCCGAAGCCGCATGCTGGTGGCTGGCGCGTCTCTAGAGCAGAGATTTCCAAACATTTCCTCTGGGGTGAACACTTTGGGAATCCAGGTACTTAGGTGGAACACCTTGTTTATTTTGAAAAGTGATAATATTTTAAAAAATTACAATATCTTGTTTTATTCAGTGAGTACTTCAATTTTAGATTATAAGGAATAACAAAGAAATCATAAAAAAATTTAAAAAATAATTAGTATCACCAAAGTTTCGGAAAAACGCTATGTTATTAGTAGTTTTTCGTGGAACATTTCTTCATTTCCCGTGAACCCCACTGTTCCGTGGAACACAGTTTGGGAGACACTGCTCTTGATAACATTCGCAAGGTACTCAAAACACTGTTACGTCTGTATCCGTACAAAGTGCAGATCCTGCAGGTCATAAAGCCCGATGACAAGCAAAGGCGAAATGTATTTCATGAATAATGTTTAACCGATGAGGCTACATTCCATGCCTCTGGATCTGTGAAAAATCATAACTTTCACATATGGTGGCTATAAAATCCACACAGTTATCAGGAAAAGGTGCAAGACAAAAACTGCGTGTTTGGTGTGGCGTCATCTGCGACAAGAAAACTGAGCCGTTCTTCTTCGTTGAGGGTTCCGTCACGGGAACGACGTACCCAGACATGATGGACATGTTTGCTTTTCCCCATGCTGAGGAACTGCAACCATACCCGTTTTTCAACAGGATGGTGCTTCACCTTACTGGTCATTCGATACTGCTAAAGCACTGAAACGAACTTTTCTAGGGGGCTGGAGTGGGCGTGATGGACCACTGAATTAGCTTCCACGTTCCCTCGACATCACATCATTGGATTTCTTTTCACTGGGACTGGATGAAGGATAAGCCGTTCGCCACTGCAATGCGTGAACTTCAAATCGTCCGTACGTCTACTCGGATTGTGCAAGTTATCGTTACCATCCCTCCGGACACGTCGCAGAGGACCTGGATGAGAACGTAATGCAGACTAGAAAGGCTTCGAATCACTCCAGGAGCCCACGTGTAAGTGCTTTAATTTGATTTTACAATTTCTTAAAAACTTATCTTGCAGTACACTTCTTTTATTCTGAGCAAATTGAAATAGGGCGTGTCGGTGTAGCCACTCCGTATAGCTTTTACCGTAAAGATATGGGACAGCCGGTAGATTATGTGGTGTCACCGCCAGACACCACACTTGCTAGGTGGTAGCCTTTAAATCGGCCGCGGTCCGTTAGTATACGTCGGACCCGCGTGTCGCCACTATCAGTGATTGCAGACCGAGCGCCGCCACACGGCAGGTCTAAAGAGACTTCCTAGCACTCGCCCCAGTTGTACAACCGACTTTGCTAGCTATGGTTCACTGACAAAATACGCTCTCATTTGCCGAGGCGATAGTTAGCATAGCCTTCAGCTACGTCATTTGCTACGACCTAGCAAGGCGCCAGTACCTGTTACTATTGATACTGTGAATAATGTACAGTCAAGAGCGACGCTCATCATTAATGGATTAAAGTTGAGTATTTCACCAGCTACGTCCGTTTTTCTAAATTCTAATTTCCTTCTCCTGTTCCAGACCTCACGCCAGCCTGCGTGAGCTAAAACGCGTGCCTTTCGGCTTCCTCTTGTAACCCGGTGTTGGCTCTCCTGCCAACCCACAACAGATTACAATTACGAAAAATGAAAAATGTGTACTGATCAATACAGTGACGGAAGTGGGAAATATTACACAATAACCACATTCAACGAACGCTAGCGAATTGATATTCCTGTATTTACATACTTATGGGATATGTTGGTTAAAATTTCAACTTTATGCGAGCTTTTTTTCAGTACAGCACAAAACCACTTCTATAGATGACCAATAGTGTGACTGTATGATGCTTGCTGAGTGTGTCTAACATTACTAGAACTCTTCAGGTAAAGGTGAATGTCCAGCTTATTACCATCTTTCGGACCTCGAGAAAGTTTGAGTTACTGACGTGAGCGACATGGGAATAACACAGGGAGAGATTACATAAGCTGTTTTCCGTAGTGCACTGACTGCAAAACAGGTAATGACAAATAAAAATGCCAGTGAGCTAGGTACTTGGGAAGTGATGAAAACATCGTTCGGACAGTAACAGTTTTATCAAAATAAACTACCACTATGCTCATTAAGTAACAAAATTCAAATGGATGCCCATAACAAATGGATGGCCCAAAGCTTACAGTGCAATTATAAATGCCACCAGGTGTACGCTTAGCTTCCTTTTACAATCAACCGAGTGTGGGCAGGCCTCAAATCCAGCGCCAGTTCACAGTACTGGAGGCGTCGTTCTACAGGACGCTAGTCAGATAGCGTACTCATTGCTACTTCTAAACCATGTAAACAGTTTACATTTAACAAACGCACAATAACCAGTTGACAAAAGCTGGCGGCTCTTCCACGTTTCACAGGATGACACATTGCCCACGTCCAGAAATATATTTAAAATAATCTTTCAAATAATATAGGACCCACAAATGAGATGAATAATATGTTAAACCAATAGCGCTTGTATCTAACTCCATTAGCTGTTAACTGCTGACTAATAGACCTGGTAAACTTGGTACAAGTGTAGTACAATTAAGTTGCAAATTGCAAAAAAACAGTGCTGAAGGAGGAAGCGCAATTGGATAGGCGTAAACAAAAGGTACAAAATCGACGAGGACAAATCGTAATACTCCCGTATTAAAAAATATTAAAACCAGTTGTACTCACTGAGGAAGTTCAGACGAGCTCCACCATCCAAATTTATTCTCCCTCAAACTAATAAATGACAAATTTGAACATGGGGCAAATAATATTTAATTCCGACCCATGGTAACAGGAACCAATTAACGGGCAGAAGCAATTTAACACGAAACTATAAATAAACAAGTCTTTCCAAATCTTTCGGCACCAGTGAAAGTGAAATTTTTATATATCGTTATCACACTTCCATGCACTGTAGCACAACAAACCGAAAAGGAAACGATGTCCGTTGAACAGATCCTTAACGTGCTGTAACTTTTAAACTACTTATTTGCGGAATGAGCATGTATAAACACGAAATCCATCAAATACGACACAATAGCTTCGGAAACTGTGAAATCGAGATTGCACCGTACAATGTGCTTTTGTTACACAATCTGAGCACGGGACACGTGATCTAGTTAGCCAATTACAGCGAGCATAGCAGGCGTGATCTATTCAGGCAACGGCAACGTGACTGTTTCGTCGCGCGGGCACACAAATTAAAACACACATAGTATAGAAACACGTAGAGCTACAGCCTCATATATAATTTTGATTCCGCTTTTTCTTTCGTCTGTGATGTGATTAGGCTGGAATGTAGGACGACATCTTAAAACGATGCAAATGAAGCAATGATTTTACTATTTGTATAGAGAAATATATGGGTCTTATATTCCGGATACCACGTGGCTTCCATATCGCGATTTTTGAGGGTATGGTACGGCTTGGACGTAATAACAGAACTTAATCCTGGAATATTGAAGGGTGGGGTGGGGTGGGCACTGAGACTAAACCATCGTAAATTTTGCTACTCCACATTTTATTTAAACAGTCATAATTTATAGTTTATGCACTAGTTAGTTACAATTATAATGTCTCCAGTGGTACGCCACATCCAAAATAAGTACAAAATGTGTCGTTCTACACCCTATAGTGATAACGGTATTAGTGTGGCCGAGCGGCTCTAGGCACTTCAGTCTGGAACCGCGCGACCGCTACGGTCGCAGGTTCGAATCCTGCCTCGGGCATGGATGTGTGTGACGTCCTTGGGTTAGTTAGGACTAAGTAGTTCTAAGTTCTAGGGGACTGATGACCTCAGATGCTAAGTCCCATAGTGCTCAGAGCCATTTGAACCATTTGGTAACTGTATTAGTCAAAATGTTGGTGGGATTCTCGAATTGGTACCAATTGTAATGGTAAATTCTAGGATGATTCAGTGATCTAGACTTAAACTGCTGGGATGGAAGATGTGACTTTTGTATTCTTTGTTGTTACAAATACTTCGCTGTTATTCTACGAATAGGCCGCGATTTCCAGGAATGTGGCTAAGCAGTTTTCGGTTGTATTTTCCGAATATCTCGTGTTTTCCTATGGTGTTGTTAGGGTGGGAAATAAAAGCACAGCTTGAATTGGCAGAAAAATCTGATTGTGATGACAGACTGATCTGTAGCGTAGTGAGAGGTCTAGGCTAGGTTGAACTGCAGGAGTTTGGTTTTGATTTGGTGAAGTCAACGAACGTGAAAGCAAAAAACCTAGTTGTAGTGACAGATGGATCTGAAGCGTAGCCTTGGGTTGGAATGCAGCAGTTTGGTTGTGAGTTGCCCAAGCGAAATCTGGGAAAGGAAACACAAAAAAGGCCGTGAAATCGTTGGAAATTAGGTGTTCGGTGGAATTCAGCGATAGTCGAAAAAATGCTTCCTTGAGCCCGTTCAGAATAGTAAAAGAAAAGATGCTCCCTGGGGCTAAGATCGTTAGTGACTGCTTCAGTTCATCAGCACTCAAGGTACTGAAGGCTGTCAGCACCTTAAAGTTAACCATATTCTGAACTTCGTGGATAAGAAGATCGTTCAATTTACACACACAACGTGGACAGAACATGGCGAGACGTAAAACATGACTTCCCACGATATGGGATGGGAGAAAGTCCAAATATTTCGCTAGTTACCTACTTGAGCTAGTTACCCACTTGAGTATATGTTCCATCCAGCACATCGACAGAAAGAAATATTACATCACCTGCTCTAACAGTCCACGGGTATACTGCCGGTTCATAGTGGCCAACGGGCACAATATTTCGGAGATCGGACGTGTCGCCATCGTCAGGTGCGCTGAGTTCGTCAGCGCACCTGACGATGGCGACATGTCTGATCGCCGAAATATTGTGCCCGTTGGCCACTATGAACCGGCAGTATACCCGTGGACTGTTCGAGCAAGAAATACGCCGGGAGAAACTGAAGAATCGCATTACATCACCTTTTTGTTGATGAGGGTACACGTGACCCGCCCAGCGGAATTGTAATGCAATAATTCTTTCTAAGAATGTTACAAGCACGACTAGCGATTACTGTTCCGTCTCATTCGTGGAAACCAGCGGCTTCAATTTCATCACCATTACAGATATGTTGCAGTATCGCCTCGTTCCGTACCGTACTTTTTCCACATTACATTGGAATATCTTTGTTCGTGTTTATTTCTTACAAGTGTTTCGTCGTTTGTGTGTTCGCGATTGGTTGATTTCATATCTTGTAATGTGCTCTTATTCTGTGTTATGATTGTGCCGAAGTTGTGTAACAAAAGAACAGCATACCATGCAATCTCGATTTTACAGTTTCCGAAGCTGTTGTGTCACGTTTAATGGATTTAGTATTTATATTTACTTATTCCGGAAGTATGCAGCTTCAATGCCACAGCGCATTTAAGATCTACCGAAGAGACGTCCATTTTTTCTCGATTTGTTGTGCAACAGTGTATGAAGGAGCGAACCGACGTATAAAACTTTTATCCCACTAACAACTACTAAGTAAGAAACCGACTTTAGGTCGACAGGGAGTGAAGTTCCAGCATGTGGCACTAAACCAGACTGGACTGTACGTTAAGAGCGGCTCTACAGGGCAAGCGCACAACAACAGGAATTGTTCTGAAATGTGTCCACCAAATTTATTTCTTTTTGGCTGAACGGGCCTATTTCATCTCCTGTCTGCGATCACACTTAGGCACCGCGCCATTCTCATGCACTTGACCATGTGCTGTTCTGAAGGTGCCGACTTAGTTTACCACTCGGAGTGTCTCCGCGCTCCTTTTGCCACCTGGAACCTTACTTCTTGGCAACCAGACGGAAAACCTCACTCCGAGAACCAGGTACGTCTGTCAAAGACAAGGGAGCTGCTGCGCACGCCATTTCGGGCAGCATACATGGAGCCGTTGCCGAGAAACAGCCAAAGACCTTAGTCACGTGCATATTGCTAAGAGCCAGCACGCCTCAACGGAATGGACTCGGAACAACATAGTCGCAAGAAGAGTAGCCATGGGTCCTTGCCAAGGAGTGCCGCACGAGAAAATCATTCAATTCTTCGACTGCCTCTGGCGAATATGAGGCTGACAGCAACTGAAATACAGGCAAATAAGCGCAGAGCCACCACGAACCGTATTATATGCGTTGGTGCAGGGACTATCACACTGGTCTCGCATTCAGGAGGACTGCGGTTTACGTCCCTATCCGGCCATCCAGATATAGGTTTTCCATGATTTCCCAAAATCGCTCCAGGTGAATGCAGGGATAATTCCTTTGAAAAGGGCACCGCCGATTTCTTTCCCCATCCTTTCGTAACCCGAACTTTTGCTCCATCTTCAGTGGCTGCATTGTCGATGGGAGATTCAAATCTAATCTTTTTTCCACCGTCGACCATTGGGAACAGATCACTGGAAACTCTGCTGAGATCTCGAGCTGCTATGCTTCTTTTACTATAGTTAATAACTTGGTGGCAGATCACAACAGGCAGTGATTCTCGAGACTCGTACCTCTCCCAATTCCTGAAATCACGGTGTAGTGATGTATTTGATATGGCAACATGACCAATTTCATAATTGACCAATTTCATCAATTTCATATTTGTCGAAGAGGGGCTGAATGCTCCCCAGTATGTCGAAATATGGTAAACCCTGTTGACATACGTTTCAAGAACAGGATACCAAGGTACATATTCCAGCAGAATAATGCAAGACTGCACACTGGAGGTCAAACAACAAAAACCTTGAATTATGTACAGATCCTAGTTTGTCACCCACCGAACATGTCTGAGCCGCAATGGGCAGACCTATGCATTCACACTAACCTCCATCCAGGAATCTTGATAAACTGACACGGTACGCTTTCTGCCATGGTAAGAAATTCCTCAAGACGACATTCTTCCGCTGTTTGTTTACACTCCACAAGGAATACAACATTTATGCCCTTTAGAATTGGTCTTTACGGTGTACGTTAGTTCCGAATTCAATGAAAATTTCCTCGTTTAATATTTGTCATGTGATTAATATGTCAATGAAGTATGAGAAATATCGAAGTTGTGCTTCATGGTGTAACATTTTTGATTTCCATCTGGTTGAGTCACGTAGAAACACGATATTTGTATGGGAAACTGACAGCGGGCAGTAAAAGCAGTAAAGTGCTGTGTTATAAACGGAGTGAGTTCAACGAACCGAGCTTGACAAACACTGAGGTTTTACCTACAGAGGGAGTTTCTGTTGTTTCAACAACGTGCTGCATCAATAAACATTGTAGATGTAGCAGAGATCTCAACGAGGACAGCTCACTGACCTCCAGTGACGACATATCGATAGCCTACGGCAAGTCGATAAGGGCGGAGGAGCCATGCCTCCCGAGGCCGGGGGTAAGACCCAGTCCTCCCATTGCCACGTACATTACATGCGTCTAGATGAAGTAGTAAAATATTTTCCCCGTCTGTCACAAGTAACAAGGAAAAACGGCTCTCATTATACCGCGTGTTGATATCAAAAGAACATAAGCCCCTAATATTTAAATGTAAATTAGTAGTTTCTGTAGAAATTCATTTAGCACTACCCAGGGTGCACCGCAAGGATGCGAACAGTCTCACACGCAAATGTACTTACAAAAAATGGTTCAAATGGCTCTGAGCGCTATGGGACTTAACATCTGAAGTCATCAGTCCCCTAGAACTTAGAACTACTTAAATCTAACCAACCGAAGGACTTCACACACATCCATGTCCGAGGCAGGATTCGAACCTGCGACCGTAGCGGTCGCGCGGTTCCAGACAGAAGCGCCTAGAACCACTCGGCAAATGTACTTACAGATTTTCGTTTTTTTAAAATATATTTACTAATTATTTCTAATTATTTGTCATGATAGTCTAATATGCAAGACCATTTTTACGATTGACAACGTTTATCATTTTAGTTTGATCTTTCAAATTCCATTTTATAGAAAATTTCACGCACTGCATTCCAGCTACAAGTTCCCCTCTTGCTTCTTCATTAATTTTAAAGCCAGACAATGCCTTTCCTTTACTCGATTTTTAGGGACTGTTATAATTTTCGTATCGAGCTGAATTTGTTTCAGTATCTCAAAACTCTGTATGTACATGGTGTTAGGGTACAGATACAGATATTGTGCTCATTGGAACCTTAAAATCTAGCCTCTTCAGTGTATTTTTTTTTTCATATGTCTAACACTCTTCCCGCGAACACGATACATCATTTACTACCTATTTACTACCTAATGTTTTCTGCACGGTCGTAACTGCACCTCGAAATGGGCTACGCCTCTCAGTTTTGCGTACAGGCGTTCATGCTCCAACACCTGACCTGCTGTCTCGACGAAAACAAGTTCTAATGGCTTTTATGTGACTTGCGTACTTGCAGTTATTAACCAACATAAAAATATACTACTCGTGATATCTATAATTATTAGTCTACAAATTAAGTCAATACCCTGATGTAATTCTTCACTACGCAGTCATCAACCGTCAATGAAAATATCACTACCTATAGCCCTAAAACCCTGTAAAAATATAGGCTGCCGTAGGAGCAGAACAGACAATTTTACTTGGCGTAGAAACTTTCGCAAGAGTTAGTAGTTCTCTGTCCATTGCAACTTAGTTCCGCCCACATGGCAGGAGGAAAGAGAGCATTTTCGTCATTATAAGTACCCTGTAAGTAGAAAACTTTCGTTGCTTTTCAGACACAGGCATCGCTGATATTAAGTTCTCAGCAGAACAGTCACCTACGAAATACATAAAACAGAAACATCCTGAATTCATTTCTGGAATAGTAGCCCTGTGCAAGTCCCTACGTTTTTATCTTTTGCCAACAAATTTATGTCTTTGGGTTCTTACTTCAGCCACTACTTCACTTCCAGCTTTCATAATGCATCCTTTAGTCGGAAAACATTGTTGATGCAGATACAGTGGCAACACGGAAACACAGCGCAAAATGCATATTCGGTTATAAATGTAGATCCTAGGCAAGCCTACTGGTTTCACACGAACGGTACCTGCGAAGTGTCCTACATACGCTGCAGTGTCAGTCGAGGTTAGAACTGTGATGTGTGTACTTGCGAGTGCATTGTGTCGGAGCTCAGTAAATTCGAACGTGAGCAAGTTGTCGATGCGTGTATGGTGGGTGCTTCCGTAACCGAAGTGTTTGGTGTTTCAAGAGGCACCGTGTAGAAGGTTTACCGTATAAGGGGAACGCAGCACATCATTCTCAATGGAGGGAAGTCTTCCGAAGTAAGAGCGATTTCATGTGTGCCGCAGGGGAGTGTCATAGGCCCGTTGCTATTCACAATATATATAAACGACCTTGTGGATAACATCGGAAGTTCACTGAGGCTCTTTTTGGATGATTCTGTAGTATATCGAGAGGTTGTAACAATGGAAAGTTGTACTGAAATGCAGGAGGATCTGCAGCGAATTGACGTATGGTGCAGGGAATGGCAATTGAATCTCAATGTAGACAAGTGTAATGTGCTGCGAATACATAGAAAGAAATATCCTTTATCATTTAGCTTCAATATAGCAGGTCAACAACTGGAAGCAGTTAATTCCATAAATTATGTGGGAGTGGGCATTAGGAGTGATTTAAAATGGAATGACCATATAAAATTAATCGTCGGTAAAGCAGATGCCAGACTGAGATTCATTGGAAGAATCCTAAGGAAATGCAATCCGAAAAGAAAGGAAGTAGGTTACAGTACACTTGTTCGCCCACTGCTTGAATACTGCTCAGCAGTGTGGGATCCGTACCAGATGGGGTTGATAGAAGAGATAGAGAAGATCCAACGGAGAGCAGCGCGCTTCCTTCCAGGATCATTTAGTAATCGCGAAAGCGTTACAGAGATTACAGATAAAGTCCAGTGAAAGACTCTGCAAGAGAGACGATCAGTAGCTCACTACGGGCTTTTATTGGAGTTTCGAGAACATACCTTCACCGAGGAGTCAAGCAGTATATCTATGTATATCTCCTGAAGAGACCATGAGGATAAAATCAGATAGATTTGAGCTCACACAGAGGCATACCGACATTCTTTCTTTCCACGAACAATACCAGACTGAAATAGAAGGGCAGACCGGAGTGGCCGAGCCGTTCTAGGCGCTACAGTCTGGAACCGTGCGACCGCTACGGTCGCAGGTTCGAATCCTGCCTCGGGCATGGATGTGTGTGATGTCCTTAGGTTAGTTAGGTTTAAGTAGTTCTACGTTCTAGGGGACTGATGACCTCAGAAGTTAAGTCCCATAGTGCTCAGAGCCATTTGGACAATTTTGGAATAGAACGGAGCACCGATAGAGGTACTCAAGGTACCCTCCGGCACACACCGTCAGGTGGCTTGCGGGGTATGGATGTTGATGTAGATGAACAGAGAAAACATCATCCACTAAGTTACTACGCGGACGCAAGTTTATGCTGAGTGATAGCGACGTGCGGTCATTGAAGAGGATTTTGATGAGAAGTAAGAAGACGAAGGCTGCAGAAGTCACTGTAGAATTCAAAGTGGTTGTAGCGAACGCTGTCAGCACGAAAACAACACGAAGGGAGCTTCATAAGCAGGAAGTTGCAGGCCGAGGTGGAATTCGAAAACAACTCATCAAAGATACAAATGCCCGTAACAGGGAAACGTGGTGTCGAACCCAAAAATCCTGGATTGTGGAGAAATGAAAGAACGTCATTTGGCCGGTCACACTGCTTCCAACTTCCGGTCAAGTTTATGTCCCAAAAAGTGAAACACGGAGCAGGTTCGGTAATGATTTGGACAGCCATATAGTGTTATTCCATGACACCCATGGCTACTCTGCAAGGTCGTATTACTACCAACGCCAATGTGACCATTTTTGCTCCTCAGGTCCATCTCGTGGTGGAAAGATTGCTACCTAAGAGCAGATGTTCGTACAGCTCTTGTCGTCCAGGACTGGTTTTGTGAGAATGAGGCTGAATTGTCTCATCTCCCCCGCCACCACAGTCACCGGATCTCAGTATTATCGAGGCTTTGTGGTCTACTTTAGAGAGAAGGGTGCGTTATTTCTAGCCATCTGAACTTGCCACTATTTTGCAGGAAGAATGCTCTGTCCCTTGAAAACCACAGAGGAGCTGTGTAATGATTTTAAAGCGGAATTTTACGTGCCCATTCGATAGAGCGTCACCAGATTACTGTCGATATGAATTAACAAGGCCAACGAAATTCGAAGAATAACGGGCACTTCATCAGCGGCAGCAATGCCCTGGCTCGCGCCGACTGCTACCGCCAAGCATGCAGCGCTGCTGAGTCGCTGCTGAATTGCTCTTCATTCTTCGTGTTTCACTGTCCATGTCAAAATATATATGGATCAAACAAATATCGGAGTGGACCAATTTGGAAGCTCTGCCCACCGCGTGTTTCATCTCATGTCCAGCGTCGATGGAAAGCGTCGGTTTGTCTGCCGTTACAAATAAAAAAATTTTGAAAGCAGACTTGTACGTTGCGACTCGTTCGAAGAACATTCCTAACAATTCGAGCGAATGATTTGGTCACTCAGACCACCTGACATGAATCCCATAGAACATTTGTGGGACATAACCGTGAGGTCAATTCGTGCACAAAACCCTCTACTATGGACTGTCAAAGAGACAACGTGGATCAATATTTCTGCAGGAGACTTCCAACGACTTGTTGAGTTCACACCATGTCAACCTGCTGCATTACACCGGCCAAAAGGCGATTCGACACGATATTAGAAGGTATCTCGTGACTTCAGTCAACACAGTTGTGACTGACTCAAATCAAAGGTTGAGGGAAAAAAAATTCAACGTGTTAGACGTTTGACTGCTGTCACACTGAACTTATGCTTGCCTGATATTTCACGATCAATTCCTTATCAAATTATTAGCGGCGGGTTTGGTTATAGAGACTTTGACTTCATGACTGATGAGACACAACTAGATTTGTTTAGTCATGTATTTACGCCGGTAAGGTTAAGGCCATCAGATCTTCTCTTATAGGAGTTGGATAGAAATATGGAAGGACCATGAGAAATGTATGCTTGAACATAATTGCCGATGCTAGTCAAACGCATAGCTTGCGCTGTTGTATTTGACCACGAGCGGCACCTGTGCAATATGCCCAACACGTTGTGTCAGTAGTGATCAGTACGGTGTTCTGTGTACTTATGAGTGCAATAATGGATACTAACATGAACAGATTTTAGGTGTTGGTATGCTGGGCGCTTGTGTAGCCATGGTAGCTGAAGTGTTTGGTGTTTCAAGAGGCACTGCATCGTAGATCTGCACGACATAGAGTAAAAGCGGGATAACATCGTCTGTTAAGTCACAACGGGGACGAAATTATATGCTGCGTGATCGTGGCGGGCTGTCATTCACGAGGATTGTGACGAAAGATAAGAGAACAACAGCTGCAAAAGTCGCTGAAGAACCCTGTCAGCACCAAAACAACAAAAAGTCGTCAAAGAGGTCTTTACACCTAAAATTACGTATGCTTTTGTCGCCAGCCAACATGATGTTTACTTTATAATGCTCTTCAGAGGTTTTGATGCATGTCGACTGTGTCTCTTGCCCGCATGCTGGCAAACTGTAGCTGTCGCATCTTTGACATAATTCTCTACCAGTATCACGCCATCTCCTTGGAAAACAAGGGCGTCACGTAGCTCTGCCTTTGATACGGTTAAGCTCAACGAACGTTCTTCAAATACCCGTAGTAGACAGGCAATCTATGTACTGACAGCCAATTTCAATTGGCTTTTCTCCTGCTACTCTTCTTGTATCTATTTAAATATAATTCGACAACCTGCTTTATATAGAAGATATTTATGTGGAGTTATGTAACTCTTTAATATTCTTTTTACAATTTCTTTATCTGCACAGTACTTGTAATAACGCTTTTTACGTAGTGTATGACTTATTGTCTGTTACTGAAGGAATACGATAAACGGTGAAAGAAGAGCACCCAGAAGGCATGGAAAAAACGACCGGTTAAAACCGATACCTGTATTTTAGGTCGGGATAAGCGGTATTTTCCAGTATTTCATTGTTCTCGATTATAACAAGTGCTTTTTATTTTTTACCGATAATTGGGTAAGAAAACCGAAATATCAACTAGCTACAGCAGCAGTGGTAAAAATTTTGCGTTTTAAATAAACCTTCCCTTAAAAAACGAATGATTTTAATTCGTGAGATTTCCATTGCTTTCAAACATTGCGTGATTATACAAAATGGTAAAAATCAATCGATGGTATACAATGCTGACAGAAAGGAACAACAAACACATGGCACAGCATTACTACGACAATAATGTATCTCACACCGCGTGCCGCGGCGTGGCATGGTCTATTAGACAGTACGTACACTATGTGATCAAAAGTATCCGGACACGCACAAAAATAGGTTTTTCATATTAGGTCCACTGTGCTGCCGACTACGGCCAGGTACTCTATATCAGCGACCTCAGTAGTCATTAGACATCGTGAGAGAGGAGAATGGGGCGCTCCGCGGAACTCACTGGGTTCGAACGTGGTCAGGTGATTGGGTGACACGCGTCATACGTCTGTACGCGAGATATACACACTCCTAAACATCCCTAGGTCCAGTGTTTCCGATGTGATAGTGAAGTGGAAACGTGAAGGAAGACGTACAGCACAAAAGCATACAGGCCGACCTCGTCTGTTGACTGACAAAGACAGCCAACAGTTGAAGAGGGTCCTAATGTGTAATAGGCAGACATCTATCCAGACCATCACACGGTAATTCCAAACTGCATCAGGACCCACTGCAAGTACTATGACTGTTAGGCGCTAGGTGAGAAAAATTGGATTTCATGGTCGAGAGGCTGTTCATAAGCCACACATCAAGCCGGTAAATGCCAAAGGATGCCTCACTTGGTGTAAGGATCCTTAACATTGGACGACTGAACAGAGGAAAAACGTTGGGTAGAGTGACGAATCACGGTATACAGTTTGGCGATCCGAAGGCAGGGTGTGGGTATGGCGAATGTCAGGTGAACGTTATCTGCCAGCGTGTTTAGTGCCGACAGCAAAATTTGGAGGCCGTCGTGTTATGGTGTGGTCGTGGTTTTCATGGAAGGGGCTTGCACCCCTTGTTGTTTTGTGTGGCACTATCACATCAAAGGCCTACGCTGGTGTTTTAAGCACCTTCTTGCTTCCCATGTTGAAGAGTAATTCGGGGATGGCGATTGTATCTTACAACACGATCGAGCACCTGTTCATAATGCACGGTTTGTGGCGGAGTGGTTACACGAAAATAAGATCCCTGTAATGGATTGGCCTGCAGAGAGTCCTATGATGAATCCTATAGAACACCTTTGGGATGTTTTGGAAGTCCGATTTCGTGCCAGGCCTCACCGATCGACATCCATACCTCTCGTCAGTGCAGCAGTCCCTGAAGAATGGGCTGCCATTCCTCAAGAAATCTTCCAGCACCTGACTGAACGTATGCCTGCGAGAGTGGAAGCTGTCATCAAGGCTAAGGGTGGTCCAACAGCATACTGAATTCCAGCATTACCGATGGAGGACGCCACGAACTTAAAAGTCATTTTCAGCCAGGTGTTCGGATACTTTTGATCATATAGTGCATGTACATGGAGTGAGCGAGATTTGCTCTCCCTGGCCTATGTTGTAGTTTCTCGCTGTTGTCGAATATTAGTTGTATTGTAGAATGTCACCATCACTAAACTGAAATTATTTTACGAAGTGCGGTCTCAGTGAATTACAACGCTTGATTTTCTTTAAAAGATTAATGACGGGAGGAGCCACCACAAACTTGCGACATTATAAGGAGAAAACTTAAAACTTTACAATTTATTCAAATTTTCCATTAAAAAATGATAGTAGCTGGTCTGTTGCCTAGGTCTACACAATATGCCTTTATCTGCATGTAGCCGTTGAAAACGGAGAAACTAACACGAAAAACGGAGTTCTCCAACATCCGTTTTTATCCTTTAGCAGTGACTATTCGTGGTACCTAAAGACTGGTGGGATTCTCAATTACAACACAATTTTTTAGCAGAGTTCCAAAAATTTAGAATCAGTAGGAGAATACTGGCGATCTTTTGTAGTGTCCAAGCACTATTCTCTTTTCGAGGAAAACGGTGAACGGTGAAATGACTATTTGACTATTTAATGTGAAGTTAAAGCAATTACAGCCCTCGGTCGCAAAATTTGAGTCTTTTGACCTGGTTTCGACACTTCTATGAGTGCCTTCATGAGAAATTAAATATTCAGATGGGCATGTCACGTATAAAATAAATAACAATTTGAATATTTAATTTGCAACCGGCTGGCTGTGTTATTTCTTCACTGAAACCTCACAGGCGAGGCATATCTGCACTTCCTGCGGCTGATCCTGTCTCCCCGGCTGGAAGACTTGACTTCCGTGGTAAGAAGCGTAGCATGGCTATTACCTGCAGTACCCCACTCCATTTCGATATTTCCATGGGGAGGTATCCGGCTGACGTCTGCTCCTACCATACGCTCAGCCTAAACAGATTCTGACTCGCCGTCACCATAAAAAAATGTCGTGTGACTAAGGCCTACCGTCGGGTAGACAGTTCGCCGAGTGCAAGTCTTTCGATCTGACGCCACTTCGCCGACTTGAGCGTCGATGGGGATGAAATGATGACGATTAGGACAACACAACACACAGTCCCTGAGCGGAGAAAATCTCCGACCCAGCCGGGAATCGAATTTGACATTCTGTAACGGTGACCTCTCAGCTACAGGAGGCTGACACCGTTACCATACCACTAAAACACTAGTACACACAAAACATTCCCATTTTTCTGGTGTGTTTGTACGTATGCTTGAAACCCACGACGTCAAAGATCATTTATCTCCATGGGGCCTTTTTGCTCGTGATCCACTCAGGAATCGTTTTCTGCGGTTTGTCCCAGTTTATGCAGATTACTCTGTACATTTTGATCTCTCGAGGTTTGCCTTCTGAGAGCCTTTTGGTGGCGGACACCCACGACTGATATCAGCTGTCCTGCCACCCGTTTGAGCGGAGGTCACACCGCAGGGAGCAGCACCTGAGTGCGGTTTGTGGCTTGTGTGAGTATGTGCGGGGGTGGGGGCGGTGGGGGTGTCCGCCTGCCGGCGACAGGTCGCGAGCGGTAACAGCTGCTCGACTGAAAATGCATTAGCCGCCCTGAATGATGCAGCGGCGCCGGCGCTGCAAAATGCACGACACAATCGCGACGCACCTGTACTATGCATGGGGGCCCTCCATTACTGGAGAGGGGATCCTTTCACGCCGTGCGCAGGGTCTACGGCACACATCCATCCGAGGGGGCGGACACCTCCGTAGACGTGTATGGCGGGCGGCACCTTAGAGACGGGATTAGGGGCCACCAGGCGGCTTTTAGGCTTCACAAGCCACGCCTGGCCGCGTCGGAGGAGGCGGGATCTGCCGTCGCTCACATTGGGAAAACTAATGTCCAGGTATCGGCGCAAAGATTTTGCGCTAGCTGCAAGAAGCTCGCAATGCTAGTTCCTAGTACAAAATGGGCGAAATTCCCCTCCCCTCCCCCCCCTCTCTCTCTCTCTATATCTCTCTCTTTCTGTGCCGACACATAAGTCTACATACCGTCGTTGAGAAAATGGAAAAACGTACGGCAAAGCTGACCTTTCCTCATTCTCAGATTGGGACGGTTGGCATATGTGACTCGCGAACCAGTGCACCGACCTCGATTAAAAGTCAAGCACAGTAAAATCGACATTAATCATGCTTGGTAAGGTCTTGGATCAGTAACTGGGACACATGAGCTGCTGGAGTGCGATGCAGACCTAGTTTGAGGATAAAAAAATTTCAGAATGAGATTTTCACTCTGCAGCGGAGTGTTCACTGATATGAAACATCCTAGCAGATTAAAACTGTGTGCCGGATCGTGACTCGAACTCGGGACCTCTGCCTTTCGCAGGCAAGTGCTCTACCCTGAGAGAGTATTTGCCTGCGAAAGGCAGAGGTCCCCAGTTCGAGTCTCGGTCCGGCTCACAGTTTTAATCTGCCAGGAAGTTTTCGAAACAAAAAATTATTTTCACCACATTAATTAAAACTGAGCATGGCTAACAACACAGTGATTAATTAGAATTTCCAAATGGCCGTGATTCATACCGATTATTCGATTGTATAAAAGCAGTGAGAATAATTCAAAAAAATTTAAAAGGAAAACAGCCTTATGGCCCCAACTATAAATTAATACAGAAATTGTTTTACACTTTACACATAACTTTAACGTAACTACAGCTGTGAGATCACTAGTCAATTATCAGGCCTTGTGAATACGAAAAATAACAATTTGTAAAAGCTATTACTACCTTTCAAAAAATGCTCGAATAGCAAGAACTCATAAATACTTGAATTAGCTACTACGGAAAACATTCGGCAATATGATGTTATGATAGCCTGAAAGATCTACACAGCAATCAGTACATTCTCGACGTTCGGTGTTCACATCGGCCGCGCGTCTGAATTTCGTGCTCGAGGGCTCAAGTTACAGCAACTGGCAGGAAGGCCTGTGCACATCAATAACGGCTTCTGTAACACACAAAACCATTATTAACACAGAGTTCACTAAAATATTAAAACCAACAGCCGAGCACTGGGTAGCGCCAGATGCAGGAAGAGATGTTAAATATGATAGTGTGACAAACGCAGCTACTATTGAACTAATAGTTCATTACACAATCTCCAATGACGTGAAATTTCACTTGATAAATTTGTAGACCACAACGATGATAATGACCAGACACTCCGCACACAACCTTAAATACCAAAGCATCGTTTGACGGCGCAAAATTGTTACTATTATAGTTGCGAACTAAAAAGAAGTTGGCAATTCCAATTTAAATTGGCGGCTGAAGTTTTATACAGAGAAAAAACTTTGATTCATAAAACTGACCGCTTAAAATATTAACAATAATAACAATAATAAAAGGAATCGCCGAATATCGGCCACACTTGTAATGCAACAGAACCAGGTCACGGCCCACTTACTTGGACTTGCAATAACGAAGTATCTCGGATCCAAGTGGATTAAGGAATGACTAGCGACAGTCAAAGTGGCTACACGGAGCAGTGACATCCAAAAGACCCACCACAAAATGGCTCACCATTTAAAGTTAGTCCAGGAGCTCGCTGTAACATGCATGCCAGGGTAAACTCCCGCGCTCTCCTCAGGATTCCTGACAGACACGACTCTTAAACAGAGCTTATGTTGACCGGTGACTGCTTCCGCACTCCAGTTCCGCTCGCCGCCAGAGCCAGGCGCCGGAATGTCAACACCGTGCGTCCTTGCAGTACACCAAGCGCCGACTGAGTAGTAGCGATGCTCCGTGCGCTGTCTTCCCTCTGCCACTGCCGCCGACCGAGTTTCCGTCACCGCCCCGGCCGAGTCATTTCTGGCGAGCCGCGACCGTCCTGAACAGTGAGCTCCAGCCAACCAGAACGCCGCAAAGGGCGTAACTTCCACAGTGAAACCATGCTGCCGAGAGCATCGCAGGAAGTCACAGCTCAATGTTCAACTCAAAATTCTGGTACACTGACGTCTATTAAAGAGAAACGAGGGCATTGATCGCGATTAAATTTGGCTGTGACTCACACCCAGTTTTCTGTAGATGACCAGGTTTTTACAAGCATGTGGTGTTAAGATGGCGGCGCGTTACGATGTACTGTGACAGACTCAAGACATCGTATAATGCAGTCTATAATTGAGATGAACCCAGACAGTTTATTAATTTGTGAATCAAACTTACCAGATGTAGAAGTAAATTGTTTCGATGCAAATCTCAAAATTACTGGAGTAATCGGTTTCTAAGTCATCCAACGATTTTTAATATGCTAAAACAAGGTTGATGTTTTTCGGCAGGCACTATGTCTCTGTCACAACGTGCTTGCTCGTCGTGTGGAGGGCCTGGATTGGATAATAAGCGAGTTCAAATTTTTAAACAAAGTTACATGTTCATTGAGCAATTACTTCAAGCGTAAAACGTGAAGACGTAGAGAAAAATTTAATTTGCAGCTTTTTAACCACACAAAATTGATAAACAATCAGTTATAAAAGATCGGTACTTATTAACTTATGTTTGCTATGAAAACTGGTTTTTCGTATACAGTACAGATAAGAAGATCTAAATGTTCATAAAAAATACTATCTGATGCGTTAATTAGCATATATTTGATGACGTAGGTATTCGAACTGAGCGGAATCAGTTCTTTTGTTTTCAAGAAATTATGCATTCAGGACTACCAGTTCGAGAAGTATACCCACCTCGTATATATTTGATATTCTTACTTTGTTTTCCATTCCGCCAAAAATAAACGATATATAAATACATCCCCACTTGTTGACGAAAATGCGAGAATGTGATAACTGTGGCGTGGCGCGATTTCAAATTTCCGTGTGCTGTGCAGGCTGCAAATTAAAAATTCACCTACCTCAGAACGGCGCCTGCTCGATGTCCCTTCACTCAGCAACGTAGATACTTACAAGATGATGTAAAAGCAGCGTTGATGAAATACACCACCTAATATCTACGATTACTGAGGCTGCACAACTCTAGTAATGAAATAAAGATCTGTAGAAAAACAGACAACAAAAAATTTAGCAGGCGGTAAGATAATGGATTGGCTTCTGGAAAATAATGTCCGAAATTTCCACACAAAAACCTTTATTTGTTCTTATAACCAAAGAAACGGTACTATTCAGTCCACATTTTAACAATTGGTTATTTTCGACAAGTTCACAATTCATACACTCATTTCGTATGCACAGCAGCCAGAAATCTGTCCAAATCCGACCTGCGTCAAACAACGTTTCCACAGTCATTAATTCCACTACTAACATGAGTTATTACATTCAGTCGTTCTGGTGGATTTCAAAAAAATAATTGCTCGCCAAAAATTCTCAGTGGCTAAATACTGAAACATGCCACGCAGATACTACGAAGGCCAAATTTTCACATATCATTCCAACGATACAGTTCTAAAACTACACAAAACTGTCTGTAACTACATCGGCGTTAGTCACAAGACATATCAAATGCAAGGAACTCAATATTCCTTCATTTTACACCTTATTTTGACTCGCACTAGTAACACGACCGTCCGCGTTCAAAGCTAGCGCGAGGCTCCCTTCTTGTGGCCGCACTCCCAGTATAACTATCAGGTAACGAGCGGGAACCGTCTCAATTATAATTGGCTAACCATACTTGCTGCCTATCAGAATGCTCGCTCATAATCATTTACTTAAGACGGTATATAATGCTACATTAAAATTTGATGAATGTCCCACGTACACACTCTCATTCACTCACATATACTCTCGCAACAATCTTAGACACCAATAATAATTTTGTCTAATTTTTATACTACGAAAACGAAAAATAATTAAAGTTTTAATATGAAAATTTCAGTTAATTAATTCTGCACGCTGTGAGTTCTGTTTATGTTTTTAGATAATACCAAAGGATAAACTATTATATTTCCTAACTGAATTTAGTTTCCTAGGGGCCGGTTTTTTACTTTTTTAGCAATTTTTTTTATCTCGGAAACTATGATAGTTACAAAGCTGAAATTTGGATACAATCTTCTCCTGAATGTCAAACGCTATTACACCGATTTTGAAAATGATTGAATAATATTTAATATTATTTATTTAGGTTCTTATAGGTGGTGAATGTACGCGTCCATTAAGAGACATTGGCTAGCTTTCCCACGACAGGTAGTGACAGATGCGCGTGTCTCCTGGTTTGGCCGGCAGATGTCAGCCCCTGAAGTTACATGTAGCTAGCTATCCTAAAACAAACGTTCGCTCGGAACAAACCTGCGACGCTATAATAACCACGTACCTCCCCTGCGATTGTCTATAAAACTTATGTGTATAGGTGATCGTATGCAAATTTATATCTCTGTTAACATTTCTGAAACTCCAGGGCGCCTTCCATTGCAATGCACTGTGTTAATCGCAGTCAAATACACGGTTGGCTGACGGCCAATAACGTTTCAGCACCATCAAGGCATTTTGGACATGGTTTACTTTCAACTGTGATCACAGGACCAAGGTTGGTGCACTCAGCCAACAGTCTGTAAGGTGACCATGTGCTCGGACTCTCGGATCTCAGCCCACATTTTTATTGAATTTTAATATGTAAGTTGCCAACGTTCATTCATGGAGACCAAAGGCGATGCCGCAGTGGTAACACCGGTTCCCGTCAGATCACTGAAAATTAAGGGCTGTTAGGCCTGGCTAGCACTTGGAATGGTCACCGTCTGGGTTCGCCGAGTGCTGTTGATAGCAGGGTGCAGTCAGCCCTTGTGAGGCCAATTGAGCAGCTACTTGACTGAAAAGTAGAGGCACCAGTCACGAAAACTGACAACAGCCAGGAGAGCAGTGTGCTGACCACATGTCCCCCATATCAAAATACGGTGACTCCTACGAGCTGAGGATGAGAAGGCGGCAGGTCAGTTCCATTGGACTTCCGAGGCCTGTTCGACGGTTTTTGTCTCTTTTTTAATATGGAAGTTACCATCCGAATTGGCATCTGGTCTTAGTGCCCCTTTGATTTAATTCGATGGTAAAAAATGTACATTGAAAAAGGTACCTTGCAGAAAATACTATTGTCAATAAAATGAGAACCGCATGTTTTGGCACTGGGAACCGTCTTGTGGTGTTCATTCGACCAGAGCGTTACACGCAATTGGAGACGTTGCAGTAAAACGTGGCACTCTGACGGTTACAGCCAGAAGTAGTCAAAATCTGGCGACGGACACAGAGGGACGGAAGAGGCAACGGGAAATTCTTGTGGCCATGCACGACAGTTTGTGCGAGGAACCGACAAGCCTTTTTTTCTTTTTTTTTAAGTCATCAGTCTTCTAATTGGTTTGATGCCGCCCGCCACCGATTCCTCTCCTATGCCAATCACCAATCTCTTCATCTCAGTGTAGAACTTGCAACATACGTCCTCAATTATTTGCTGGATGTATTCCAGTCTCTGTCTTCATCTACTGTTTCGGCCCTCTACAGCTCTCTCTAGTACCATGGAAGTAATTCCCTGATGTCTTAACAGATGTCTTTTCATACTGTCCCTTCTCCTTGTCAGTGTTTTCCACATATTCCTTTCCTCTCCGATTCTGGGCAGAACCTCCTCATTCCTTACCTTGTCAGTCCACCAAATTTTCAACATTCGCCTGTAGCATCACATCTTGAATGCTTCGATTCTCTTCTTTTTTTTTGGGGGGGGGGGGGGGGGAGGTTGGCTTTATGATGTTTCACTATCATACAATGCTGTGCTCCAAACGTACGGTACATTCTCCGAAATTTCTTCCTCAAACTGAGGCTTATGTTTGATAGTACTACACTTCTCATGGACAGGAATGCCTTTTTTGCCAGTGCTAGTCTGATTTTGATGTCCTCCTTGCTCGGTCCGCCATTGGTTATTTTGCTGCCTAGGTAGTAGAATTCCTTTACCTCATCTACTTCGTGGGCATAAATCCTGATGTTAAGTTTCCCGCTATTCTCATTTCTGCTACTTCTCATTACTTTCGTCTTTCTGCGATTAATTCTCAGTCCATATTCTGTATTCATTAGACTGTTCAGTGCGTTCAGCAGATCATGTAATTCTTCTTCAGTTTCGCTGAGGATAGCAATGTCATCAGCGAATCGTATTATTGATATCATTTCAGCTTGATTTTAATCCTACTCCTGAACCTTTCCTTTATTTCCATCATTACTTCTTCGATGTACAAAAATGGAACAGTAGGGTCGAAAGACTACATCCTTGTCTTACACCCTTTTGAATCCGAGCACTTCTTGGTCGTCCACTTTTATTGTTCCCTCTTGGCTCTTGAACACATTGTACATTATCCGTCTCTCTTTATAGTTTACCCCTGTTTTTCTCAGAATTTCGAATATCTTGCACCATTTTACACTGTCAAACTCTTCTTCCACATCGACAAATCCTATAAACGCGTCTAGATTTTTCTTCAGTCTTGCTTCTGTTATCAAATGCAACGTCATAATTGCCTCTTTGCTGCCTTTAACTTTCGCAAAACGAAAACTGATCGTCATCCAACACATCCTCAATTTTCTTTTCCATTCTTCTGTATATTATTTTTGTAAGCAATTTGGAAGCATGAGCTGTTAAACTGATTGTGCAATAACTCTCTGCACTTTTCAGCCCTTGCAGTCTTCGGAATTGTGTGGATGATGTTCTTCCCAAAGCCAGATGGTATGTCTCGAGACTCGTACGTTCCGCCAGTGACTTTAGAAATTGTGATGGAATGTTATCTATCCCTTCCGCCTTATTTAATCTTAAGTCCTCTAAAGCTCTCTTAAATTCTGATTGTAATACTGGATCCACTGTCTCTTCTAAATTGACTCCTGCTTCTTCTTCTAGTCCATCAAACAAATCTTCCACCTGATAGAGGCCTTCAGTATACCTGCTCTTTCCACCTAGCCACTCTCTTCTCTGCATTTAATAATGGAATTCACGTTGCACTCATAATGTTACCGCCATTGCTTTTAGTTTCACCTAAGATTGTTTTGATTTCCCTACATGTTGAGTCAGTTCTTTTTCGACTTCTTTAGATTTTTAATGCAGCCATTTCGTATGAGCAGTTCCTATTTATTTCATTCCTCAGCGACTTGTACTTCTGCATCACAAAATTTTCCTGAACATCTTTTTTTACTTCCTTCTTTCATCGATCTACTGAAGTACGTCTTCTGTTACCCATGGTTTCTTCACAGTTACCTTCTTTGTATCTATGTTTTCCTTTCCAACTTTCGTGATTGGCCTTTTTAGAGGTGTCCATTCCTCTTCAACTGTATTGCCTACTGAGTTATTCCTTATTGCCGTATCTATAGCCCTAGCGTATCTAGTCATTCCTTAGTACTTCTGTACCTCAATTTTTTGCGTATTGATTGTTCCCGACTTCAGCCTGCACTGCTGCACTACAGCATTGTGATCTGAGTCTATATCTGCTCCTGGGTACGCCTTACAGTCCAGTATCTGATAGAACCTGACGATAGCAAAAATCATATCGAGGGTGTACGGAACATGCGATTGTCACAAGTTAATAGTAGGCAAAGTACTGTATTTACTACACTGTTCACTGAAGTATCCATAAGTACAGAGATGGTACAATGTATCCTAGCTCTGTACGTCGATAGTTGGTGCCAATAATATACATGATTAATAATAATTAGTAACCAAAGATTTGGATATTATGATGGTCTCCTTATTTGACATAATCACCTTCCCGCGAATATAACATTAGAAATTTGCAGTGACATCGATATAATGAGAGCGATGTGTTCAACCAGAGTTCACCGCTGAGATACAGTTGAAACAGAGCACATTATTGGCTTGGTGCTGAAACCATCACTTCGAGCGTAGGGAATAGATCGAGACACGTATTCAGCAATGAGAGTCAATATTAAAAAGTAGACAATGCGTGTGGCAGAATAATTTCTTAAGATTTACGCAGTCATATTGTAACAAAATTAAGCTATTGTTCAAAAAAGAGTCAAATTATGATTAAATGGCTTCAGACAGTATAGAAAAATACTGTTTTATGTTAGTGATTAAATATTCTACAGTAATGCAATTAATTTACACTTAGCCCTAGGGTCCAGAAAAAAATTAACAAAAACAGCAATCATAGACATACACCTCTTGTTATCATGAGAATTCTTTTAAAATTCTTTACCATGAAGATGAGAGATTCTCCAGGGTCACTTGACTGCCGATATTTGCAAAACATTAAAAGGCCGAGAAGTGCTCACTGAATTATCTACTCTGCGAACAAGCTCCACTTCCCAGTCCTCATCGTATTCTCTACCAATTCATTAAGTACAATCGGATGTGCATTATATAGCATACGGAAGAGAGCGGAAGTCGAGTTTCGAGCGCCTTCAAATTGGAACGTATCGACTAAAGGAATAAACCCCTACAGAACATTCTGGTCTTCCAGTTCGGTGATTAAGGGTGACGCACAGAGCTAAGGGGTAGTAAACCCACGCTTGTAAAACAATGAATACCCACTAAAAGTCTCAACAGTAAGATCGGAAACAGGACGGAATTTACGAACGACAAATGATTCACACAAGAGGAAAAGTTTATGAACTTCGCAACTTGGAATCATGCCACAACCCAGAAAGAAAAGAAGTTTCCGAAGAATTGAGAAGAATGAAAACAGTGTTCTAACAGAGACAAAAATGATGGATAGAGGAAATAAAGTCAGTAGTATAGTGGAGTTAATACACCTAAAGGAGCAAAGAGATGACTGTCAAACGCATTACATCGGAAACTGAAGATTAGTGCAAAGACATGTCCGCCCCCGGTAGCGGAGTGAACAGCGCGACAGAACGTCAATCCTAAGGGCCCGGGTTCGATTCCCGGCTGGATCGGAGATTTTCTCCGCTCAGGGACTGGGTGTTGTGTTGCCTTAATCATCACCATTTCACCCATCGACACGCAAGTCGCCGAAGTGGCGTCAAATCGAAAGACTTGCATCCGGCGAACGGTCTAGGCCCTAGTCACACATTTATTTAGTACAAAGAAATAACAAGAAGTATACGAGTGGATTATGTTCGTACAACAAGAAGAATGGGCAGGAGATAGTAACAGTTGACATATACGCACCGATTCATGACGATGATAACATAATCAAAGATGCTTCTCATGAACATTTGGCGATCACTTTCAGTGACATCTACGGAAAGAGATATCCCTTATGGAAGATGTGGGAGACATAAATGTGCAGACAGGAAACATAAAAAACAGCGAAGTGATAGGAAAATATGGGAAGAAAAAACGCAGAACAAAAGTGGCAAAGATTGGATGATTTTCGGGGAGCACACTCATTAAGAGTACAGAACGGCTACTCTTCCCATAAAGAAGTACATAAATAGACCTGGGTGCAGTCCGCGAGGAATTTATTATCTATAACAGACTATATGATACAAACGTACAATTCAAAATTACAGTCGCAAGATGTTAGTCTACAAAAATGCACAACGTGGATCAGACCATTTTATTTATATAAAAATGAAGAAATTCCTCCGGCTGTATTTAAGTTGTCGATTTTATTTTGGCAACTAGTTTCAACGTTGTAACAACGTCATCTTCAGGTCCATACACTTGACGTCAGCTGCGTGCTGCTGATACTAGAAGTCAGTGTTGAGATACTGACGTGCTCCGTGTGGGAGGTGGGTAGTAACTAGTATACCACAGTTTTCTCGGCTGTGAGCTTGTATGTGCCATGATTCTGCTGCCAGTGTCCAGTGGATTTATTATTGTGATCAACTTTATTTTTAGTATTTTTGGCGTGGATGGAAGATTTGTGTCATGTAGTCTGAAAAGATTTACGAGTTTATATGAAATTTTGGCAACGAATAGAGGACTGGAAATGTTGACATTTCTCTCTTAGCGTACATGGTGATGGTGGCTGCTGAAGTTAACTTTCGATTTTTTCAATTAGGGTGTTTATGAGGGAGGTGCTATATCTACAATTCTGAGCGTTTCTTAACATGCATCTGCTTCGTTGATATGGACGCAGAGCATACGATTTCCAGATGACCTAAATAAAGCTGTTTTATGTTGGTTCGGGTGGCATGTTAAAGGGAACATCAGTGGCAGGTTGTTTAATGGTACAATAAATCTTATCAAAAACCCGTAAAAGGGACTGGTTGCACGTTTATTCTCAAATAAATCGCCAATTTAAATCTCAGTTGCTGTTCGTAATCCATATTGGCCATACTAAAATTAAACATAAAGTTAATCTGATTACCGTCCTCGCATCAGGAGAAGTCGCAGCAGTTTGTAGGCTTGTCAACCGGCACTGATGCTACAGCGTGAATACCAACATTAGCCCACTTACCACATTAACATTAAGACGGCTGACGGCTGCCGCAATGACTTCGCTTCTTAATTTGCGCTTGCAAACTGGGCACTTTCCTCTTGCCGTGTTTCTCGCCCCACTGCCAGCAGATATCCTGCAGCGCTACCACAGTAGGTGTGCGGTTTACACTAGAAGTAATATTTTCAGTTTATTCCAAAAAACTTGAGGCAAGAACAATGAGGCGAGAAATTTTTATAATGAAATCCCCCACTGTCTTTTGCTAGTGCTTTCCCTTTTTGAATACACATTTAGAACTTACAGCTTCATCATCAGGGCGTCAGTTGTTGTGTAAGGATCTTCATTGTAGTCTCAACACGCCAAAAATGCTGTGATTCAAAGCACGTTCTCAGTTGCATCTTGCAGAACTGAAGTGAAATGAATACAGAATTACAGAAGAACATTGCGGAGATAAAACAGAATGCAATGCAGCAGCCAGAGTGACCGAACACTTCTAACAACATAAGGTGACGAATGCCGTCAGTGTCGAGTGCACCATGCGCTCTGCACATTCAATCATTCAATCCATCCTCTGTGACACTATTAATAACATAATATACTGGAAATGGAGGACATACACGGAGGCTATTTGCACTGAACCGTATCAAGACAGAACACGGTTTTTGCAATCGTCTTCTGAAGATGTCCTTGTGCCTGTGCGGACTTACACTTAGGTCGCGAGTCCGTTGTTCTTGAGGGTGGCTGTGAAATTTATTGTCAAGACAGCTAAGGCTCTCAACGGTACGAAACAATCAGACTTTATCCAAAATATCAAAGGTTTTCTTTAATTATTACCACACAAATCACACAGCAGACAAAGACAAAAGCTGTAAACAAAATACTCTGCAAACGCATGCTCACAAAGCACAGTTTATGTTTGGCTAAGTTCATAGCTGAAATTACATTCACAGACAATTACACACTCTCTACTCTAATCTACATCTACATCTACATCTACACATTCTCCACATCTTTTCCAGATGAGCAGTTGGATGACAGTATGCTTCCCAGGTAGAGGAAATGGTCCACTTGTTCAAAGAGTGTATCATAGATGGATATGCTGAAGTCACATTTAAGTGCCTGGCAGAGGTTTCATCCAACCACCTTCACAATTCTTTATTATTCCAATCTCGTATAGCGCGCGGAAAGAATGAACACCTATATCTTTCCGTACAAGCTCTGATTTCCCTTATTTTGTCGTGGTGAACGTTCCTCCCTATGTAGGTCGGTGTCATCAAAATATTTTCGCATTCGGGCGAGAAACTTGGTGATTGGAATTTCGTGAGAATATTCTGTCGTAACGAAAAACGCCCTTCTTTTAATGATGTCCAGCCCAAATCCTGTATCATTTCTGTGACACTCTCCCCCATTTTTCGCGGTAATACAAGACGTGCTGCCTCTCTTTGAACTTTTTCGATGTACTCCGTCAGTCCTGTCTGGTAAGGACCTCAAACGGCGCAGCAGTATTCTAAAAGAGGACGGACAAACGTAGTGTAGGCAATCTCTTTAGTAGATGTTACATTTTCTAAGTGTCCTGCCGATAAAACACAGTCTTTGGTTAGCCTTCCCCACAACATTTTCTATGTGTTCCTTCCAATTTATGTTGTTCGTAATTGTAATACCTAGGTATTTAGTTGACTTTACGTCTCTTAGATTAGACTGATTTATCGTGTAACCGAAGTTTAACGAGTTCCTTTTAGCACTCATGTGGATGACCTGACACTTTTCGTTATTTAGGGTCAATTGCCACTTTTCGCGCCATTCCTATATTACTTCTAAATCGTTTTGCAGTTTGTTTTGAGCTTCTGGTGACTTTATTAGTCGATAAACGACAGCGTCATCTGCAAACAACCGAGGCTGGCTGCTCAGATTGTCTCCCAAATCATTTATATAGGTAAGGAACAGCAAAGGACCTATAACACTACCTTGGGGAACGCCAGAAATTACTTCTGTTTTACTCGATGACTTTCCGTCAGTTACTACGAAGTGTGACCTCTATGACAGGAAATCACAAATCCAATCACATAACTGAGTCGATGTTCCATAAGCACGCAATTTCACTACGAGCCGCTTGTGTGGTACAGTGTCAAAAGCCCTCCGGAAATCCAGAAATACGGATTCTATCTGAAATCCCTTGTCAATAGCACTCAGCACTTCATGTGAATAAAGAGCTAGTTGTGTTTCACAGGAACGATGTTTTCTAAACCCGTGTTGACTGTGTGTCAATAGACCGTTTCCTTCGAGGTAATTCATAATGTTCGAAGACAATATATGATCTAAAATCCTGTTGCATATCGACGTTAACGATGTGAACCTATAATTTAGTGGATTACTCCTATTACCCTTCTTGAATATGGGTGTGACCTGTGCAACTTTCCAGTCTTTGGGTACGTATCTTTCGTCGAACGAACGGTTGTATATGATTGTTAAGTATGGAGCTAAAGCGTCAGCATACTCCGAAAGGAACCTAATTGATATTCAGTCTGTACCAGAAGACTTGCTTTTATTAAGTTGCTTCACTACTCCGAGGATATTTACTTCTACGTTACTCATGTTGGCAGCTCTTCTCGATTCGGATTCTGGAATGTTTACTTGGCCTTCTTTTGTGAAGGCATTTTGGAAGGCTGTGTTTAGTAAATCTGCTTTGGCAGCACTGTCTTCGATAGTATCTCCATTGACATCGCGCAGATAAGACATTGATTGTTTCTTGCCGCTAACATACTTCACATACAACTACAATCTCTTTGGATTTTCTGCCAGGTTTCGAGACAAAGCTTCGTCGTGGAAACTGTTATAGGCATCTCGCATTGAAGTCCGCGCTAAATTTCGAGCTACTTTGAATGCAGGCAGAGACACGATTACTAACGATTATTCTAGACGGCACGCAACGCAGACCTTAATCCTTGGGCCCATCTATACCGGACTGTCCCTCATAACCTTTGGTGCCGGAAATGACTGAAATCGTTAGTGCGATTCACTTCGCTCGGTGTGGACTTTTTTGCTGGCAGCCGAGGAAGCACGAAGAGCATCGTATGAATTTCGTTATTCTAATGTTACTGAAAGTTGTTATAAAAATGTATTCTGAACTGAGTGAATGATAGGGGTGAAAGTGTATTTAGCATGATAGAAAATTAATCTCAGTTACCCTTCAAAAATCGTAGTAAATGAAATTAGATACTTGATGGACGAGCTCCCGTTGCAACAGCCAAACAGATTATCTGACTACTAAACCGTCGCAATTTCTCAGGCAGGTTGATTCAGCTGCCCCTACCGCTATGTTTTTATGCAATCCTGTGTGTCATAGTTGGCCTTCATAAACCACACCTGCGATTTTCAAATTCTCTAGCTCACTGCGTCCAACTGTTAGTTCTTCAGAAAACATAAGCAGGACTTTTTGTATTAAATCTAATGTAGGTAAACGTAGCACATTTTGGGTGGCGGCCACAGTCTTTGAGTTACTCAAGAAAAACTTACAAAAGTGACCTTCAAACGCTCCTCTACCCCCCACACTCAGCCGTCACCGGTCACTATTTCTAGTATGTTGTTGGTGGCACTTTCTCCAACAAAAGTACAAAAATTTCCGACTATACGAACTATTCCAGATATTCGAACTTTTCTAGCCAGTATTTATTGGACTATTATGCCACCATCACACTTCGTTAACATTATTAATTTAAACGTACCCGTGAGGATACTGAAAGGAAAAGGACTTTTGCAAACGTTTCGCTGAAACTAATGACACTGGCAGTTCGAACCAAACATTACCATTACGCTCACAAACATAGTAGTTTCTTAGTCAGGAGACGTGACGAATACAAAGACGTAATTGTCTACTTTCTTCTGTTAAAATTATCAAAATTGTTTCGTAAAATTTGAACAAGCGCCACTTTTACAATTTTTAAGTACTCGCCTAAGACGATGACGTAATAATGCCAATGAAGACAAAAACAGGTCGAATGTCCAGAATAATTCGTGCAGTCGTAAATATTTGTATAGCACTAGGAGGGACTGCCATTGACAATATACTAGAAGTCCTAGCCGGTGGGACTTAGTGTGGGAGTGGTGATTCGAAAATCGAAAACTGCGGCCGTTTGCGAAAACGTATCCCAGTGTAAAATTTAACTAAACTAAATTTCCTACAAAAATGTCGTGTTCATTTTCTCTGTAGGACTAATAGTTGGCGCACAGCGAGCGAAAGAATACAAAATCTCGCGCATAATTCATGAAGGCCAGCTATAACACTGCAGGTTGCATAAAACGACAGCGGTAGGACCATGTGATTCACACGGTGTACCACGAGAGACGGCAACTTTGTCTGGAATGTCTACCATTGTGAGCATCTTTGGACGATTGAATACATGAGTAACACGTTACCCCGTGGCTGCCCGAGGTTGTACTAGTAGTACAAGACTGAAAGGTAGAGGGCTACGAGAGAGTATCGATTGGTCGGTGAATGAAGCTCTTTGATGGCGGACGTGCTGAACAGAGAAAGTATTTTATTTGAGATGCTCCTGGATGCGTCTCAGGATACAGGATAATGTGCAGATGATTTCATAGTGTGTCAGCACATTTCGATAAAAGTAAGATACCCAGAGTTCTTATTCACTGCGAGTTCTAACAGTGAAATATTGCAGTGCAAAGTTTGCTTTCCAAGTAACAATATCTGCATTCCGTATACCGGGCAAATTATATGTCACGTGTTCAGAATTTTAATTGCTACACGTCACCCTCTACTATCAATTAAAAGGATTTCATAGGAAAATTAAATAGAAAATCACGTAATTTACATGCTGTTTGTCTGAGTCAGTTTTCATAATGGTAAAGAAAGAATATATTCTTCAAGTTAACGTGATCCATTTCTGTGCTATATAAGAATCGTAATACCACTTCAATTTGAAGCAACCTTACGTTTTATTTACCAACATTTCACGAAGTTTATCCTCACAGTTTGAATGTCAATCGTAATATTACTGCACTGTCACGCCTTGCGCTATTTAATGGAGCTGCTAGCGGCATTTTTGGAAACATATCAGAATTCTCATTTGGCAAAGTAGCTTAAAGCAAATGACAGTTAGCATTTCAGTGTTTTATTTCGGATATAAGCACTTCAGTATTTCATATTACACTTTTAAGCAGATGAAGAAGAGCTGAGTTATCCGTTGTAGGTAGGAATTCATCGTAGGGTGTAAACGAACTTTATGAGATGAAATTATGCATTGTATTCATTTGTAAAGATTTTTACATGATTCAAGATTGACATTTTTTTCTAACAAGACATATTTTATCCATTGTGTTGTGATCGATTGTTGAGTCCTATTTTTTATATTCAATTTCATTTACAAATAGAACCAGGGTAATTGGCACCATACATATCGAAAGTAATTTACACAGATAATGTTCTGTTCAAAAGTTGGGTAGTAAAGGCTATAGTAGATCAGAATACGAGCGACATTGTAATCGGAATTTAAAGGACTCACAGGTTTTGATTACGTGTTTTCAGATGATTAGTTTAACATTAAAGTTAAAAATATACCGTCTGATTTCTGCCTCCAACCCGATTTCCACACATCGGCTAATGCAGCCTCAACCCATCTATGATGTGAAGCTTGGGTAGGGTATTCAGCTTCCAAAAGCAATAAAGGTTACAACATCCACTGTAAGAAAAAACGACGATCCACGAAAAATTTATCCAAATAGAGGAAAATCGGTAGATGTGACGTACATGTGCAGACGAACAAATGACTGCAATTTCGGATATTTATACAAGAGATAGAGCTTCACAAATTGAGCAAGTAACTAACGCGTTTGTCTACCTCTAGGTCTTGTGTAAGTTTTACTCGGCTTTGCATTGATTGATACAGTTGTTGGATGTCTTCCTGACGCATAATGTGCCAAATTATGTCCAATTGGCGCGTTACATTGTCAAAACCCGGATCTGGTATGAGAGCCCTGCTCTTAACGCTCCACGCGTTCCAAATTGGGAAGAGAGTAGGTGAACTTGCTGGTAAACGTAGGGGTTGGCAAGCGTGAACACAAGCAGTAGGGACTGTCACAGTGCGTTCGGTGACCATTACCTTGCTGAAATGTAAGCTCAGAATGGCTTGTCATGAACGGAAACAGAATAGGGCGTAGAATATCGTAGTCGTACCGCTGTTACGTAAGGGTGCCACGAATGACAAGTAAGGTGGTCTTGCTATGAAATGAAATTGCCCGCAAGAACAAAACCCCTGCCTGTCGTACGTTATGGCGGTCGGCACTCAGGTTCGACACGTCTTCGCTGGTCATCAAGGCTCAGTTCGAAGTGGGACTCATCACTGAAGAGAACTCCACCCGTCAATGATGAGATTCCAGACCGAATGCGCGCGACACCACTGCAAAAGGTCTTGTTGGTGTATGGAGGTCAATGGTAGTTTGCGCAAGGGGCGCCTCGAGCGCAATTCCCTTCCTATGAGCCACCTATTAACGGTCGTTTTCCAGTGAAGTACCAGTCGCACGTCGGATCAATGATAACAACGAATCTCGGGCTCTGAGTGCCTGTCTGTAGATTAATCGGTCCTCCCATTCTGTCGTCTCTCTAGTTCGACCATATGCTTCTTGACACTCAGTTCGGCCATGGCTCATACAATGCTACTTCCTCGGACGAGAAATGAAAAAAAAATTAGCTCCAAAATTCTTAAAGATTTCCCCAAAACAAGATCCAAATTCCATGAAAAATGAACAAGTAAACAAATTTCCAGTTAACACTACTATTTGGATATTAACCAGTAATTGAATCAGGAATCTAATACTTAGTAATTTATTAATATACGAAAGAAAGATAGTATTCCAGTGAAATCAAACTCAAAATTCAAAATCATAGTGAATTGAAAAATCATCATAATTAAAATTCGCAAAGTAGAACCAACGTTCCCAAAGAATACTTCGCGTGAGATTCGTGTGTAATGGCTAAGGATAATTCAATCCATTGACACTACGTTGCGAGAGTCAGCCGAAGCAGGTCATACTTATGAATGCTCGCAGATGTATGTGCATTAGATAGTTTTTTCAGAATTGATTATTACGATCTACTATGACGCAGTAAAACGATACTTTGACTTCAAATATTACGTTATTTAGAATGCAGATAGAGGACTTGCATATATTAGACAGAAGTGACGTTTAATTACATAACCTGAAGTTAACACTATTTAGGAAGCGAACACAGATAGACAATTTCATTCGTAATAACTAATGGACTACGGAACTTGGCGATAGTTACGAAGCATATAATTTATAATTCCCTTCAACACCTGGGAAAGCTTCTTCCTCACGGCTCTGTTAAGAAGTGACTAATATTGTGTAATAAGCCAGCATATCGTGTCAATTCATGCATTTATCATTCGAGTTTTACAATAAAATTTATACAGATAATGTGCTGCGATATTATTTGACTGACGCATTCGGCGCTTATATAGAAACTTCTTGACGTTAGGAATTAATAACACTGTTACGACTGATTATAGATTTGAGATTACAACCAGTCTATAGGGAATTTGGTGTCGCTGTAACTAATTTGAACTTATCATTAATATTTAAATAGCAACTGATAAACCATCGATTATAAACGATTTAATTACGACATTTGGTGAAGTAAATATCTCGCACAAGTCGCGAGTTCAGTTCATCAATGTTCTGTTTGTAACGTCGATACCGATACATAAGAAATAACAATCTCATTGCTCTATCGCTGAGTGTTAGCCAAGACGTTACACTCACCCACTCCTGCCAACATTGTCGGACTGTGGCATCAGTCCTATTCTGATGTCGAGCGATTCGCCGATTACTCCACCTGTCTTCTTCGAGGGCAGCTACACGTCCTCTTTCAAATGCTGACGTCTGCATACATTGTTCACATGCCTGTCTGCGAGGAATAGCTATTGTACAACTGAGTGCCGGAAAGAAAGTCGCCAAGACTTTATACCTTGTCATCGAAACGTCCCAAGATTACTATCTTTGCCAGCTGCCCGGTAAATAGCTCTTCAGCGTGACACATTCAGTCATCGACCCTCAAAGTTTACAATTTTGCATTTTTCGTCGATATCTGCAGTTTGTGACCACTCTTTTCTCCTTCTGCACCTCAGGTATTAGGCAATTGTGTGCACCATGCCCAACTGTCCCTTGGCCCATCCAGACTTGTCCAGATTACCTGAATATACACTGAAGAGCCAAATATTGAGTATGGCTCCCGCGATCACGCATTAGTGCCACAACACGACGAGACATTGACTCGAATGACGTCTGAAGCAGGTCTTCAGGGAAATGTCACCTTAAATCCTTCAGGGCTGTCCATAAATTCGTAAAAGTACGATGTGGTGGAGATCTCTTCTGAACAGCACGTTGCAAGGCATCCCAGATATTGTCAATAATGTTCGTGTCTGAGGAGTTTGGTGGCCAGCGAAAGTGTTTAAACACAGAATAGTGTTCCCGGAGCCACCCTGTAGCAATTCTGGACGTGTGGGGCGTCGCATTGTCCTGCTGGAATTGCTCACGTCCGTCGGAATGCACAATGGACATGAATGGATGCAGATGATCAGACAGGTTGCTTACGCATGTGTCACCTGTTACAGTTGTATCTAGACGTATCAGGGGTCCCACATAACTCCAACTGCACACGCCCCACACCATTACAGAGCCTCCACCAGCTTGAACAGTGCCCTGCTGACATGCAGGGTGCATGGATTCACGAGGTTGTCTGCATAATCGTACACGGCCATCCGCTCCATACAATTTGAAACGAGACTCGTCCGACCAGGCAACATGTTGCACTCATCAACAGTCCAATGTCCGTGTTGACGGCCCCCGCGAGGGGTAAAGCCTTGCGTCGTGCAGTCATCGAATTCGAAAGCTCATATCGATTATGTTTCGTTGAATGGTTCGCACGCTGACATTTGTTGATGACTCAGCATTGATATCTGCAGCAGTTTGCGGAGGGGTTGCATTTCTGTCACGTTGAACGATTCTCTTCAGTCGTTCTTGGTCCCGTTCGTGCAGGGTCTTTTTCTGATCTCGGCCATGTCAAAGTTTTGGTGTTTTACCGGATTCGTGATATTCGCGGTAGACTCGTAAAGTGGTCGCACGTGAAAATCCCCACTTTCATATCTACCTCTGCGTCCCATCGCTCGTGCCCAGACTATAATACCACGTTAAAAGTCACTTACATCTTGATAACCTGCCATTGTACAGCAGTAACAGACCTAACAACTGCACCAGACACTTGTTGTGTTATGTAGGCGTTGCCAACGGCGTCGCCGTATTCTGCCTGTTCATATATCTCTGTATTTGAATACACATGCCTATATCAGCTTCTTTGGCGTTACTAAAACAGCTAAAGCACTGCACTGTGCGGAAAAGCAGGAGCTTCCAGGGCACTAAAAATTTTATTTTTAGTATTTCATATAATTATTGACAATGTGCCACCGTAGTCTACTCATTGAGAGCACAATAAAACCAGTATTAAAGTTAGAAAATGTATGTCGTAAGGCAGCATAACTAAAGGTGCTCACATTGCGCATACTTTATTGTCTAGTATTTCATAAGAGCGCTTTCGGAGTTACAACGAACTTTACACATAGTTTCAAAACTTTTCGATCCTTTTTTCGCTGACACCTCTCACAAAATAATGAAAGGAAAAAAAGTTCATCGCTTACTACATTTTCGCTGTGCATGTAGTAGAACTTCAGGAACAGGTATATTTTTTTAATTTATTAATTCTTTACTGCTATCTCAATTCGCAACACAAGTTGTTGACTGTATCCACATTTACCACACTGAATGTATCTGTAAAATTATATCATTGCACGACACGCAGTTCAGGACATGTCATAAACATTGAGATGCTTGAAAAAAGCAGCTTCTCTTAAAACTGAGTTTGATTCCTTGAAGAATCACCGAGCGATGAGACGCAGTGGCTAACACACTGGACCCGGATTGGGTAGGACGACGGTTCAGACCTGCGTCGGGCTATCCTGATTTAGGTTATCCGTGATTTCCCTAAACCGCTTCTGGAAAATTCCGGAATGGTTCCTTCGAAAGGGCACAGGCGATTTCTTTCTCCATCCTTTCCTAATCTACATCTACATCTACGTGATTACTCTGCTATTCACAATAAACTGCCTGGCAAAGGGTTCAATGAACCACCTTCAAGTTGTCTCCCTACCGTTCGACTCTCGAACGGCACTCGGGAAAAATCGAGCACTTAAATATTTCTGTGCGAGCCCTGATTTCTCTTATTTTATCGAGATAATCATTTCTCCCTATGTAGGTGGGTACCAACAGAATGTTTTTGCAATCTGAGGAGAAAACTGGTGATCGAAATTTCATGAGAAGATCCCGCCGCAACGAAAAACGCCTTTGTTTTAAAGATTGCCACCCCAATTCACTTATCACGTCTGTGACACTATCTCCCCAATTTCGCGATAATACAAAACGTGCTGCCCCTCTTTGCACTTTTTCGGTGTCATCCGTCAGTCCCATCTGATGTGGATCCCACACCGCACAGCAATTCTCCAGAATAAGGCCGACAAGCATGGTGCAAGCAGTCTCTTTAATAGACCTGTTGCACCTTCTAAGTGTTGTGCCAATGAATCGCAGTCTTTGGTTTGCTCTACCCACAATATTAACTATGTGATCGTTCCAATTTAGGTTATTTGTAATTGTAATCTCTAAGTATTTAGTTGAATTTACAGCCTTCAGATTTGTGTGATTTATCGCGTAATCGAAAAAATAGCTTATTTCTTTTAGTACTCATGTGAATAACTTCACACTTTTCTTTATTCAGGGTCAATTGCCACTTTTCTCTCCATACAGATATCTTATTTAAATAATTTTGCAATTCGTTTTGATCAGCCGATGACTTTACAAGACGGTAAATTACAGCATCATCAGCAAATAATCTAAGACGGCTACTCAGATAGTCTCCTAATCTATATTATCGAATATAGATCAGGAACAATAGAGTGCCTATAACACTTCCTTGGGGAACGCCGGATATTACTTCTGTTTTACTCGATGACTTTCCATCTATTACTACAAACTGTGACCTTTCTGACAGGAAATCACGAATCCAGTCGCACAGCTGAGACGATATTCCTCAGGAACGCAGTTTGGTTAGAAGACGCTTGCGAGGAACGAGTTTGTGCTCCGTCTCTAATGACCTCGTTGTCGACGGGACGTTAAACACTAATGTCCTTCTGCTCCCATAGTAACGGAGATGAACAATTGCACATAACTCTTGAGGCAGACATTTTAGAGTCCATGTTAACTAGATTTTTTGATTGTTTTTGTCCATACTACCACTTCCAAACCTATGGAAACCAAACAGCTCGCAGCAGAAGAGATGTGTTCCACAATATCGGAGATGAACAAGTACTAGTAGCTCTTAGAGTCTGCATTTTTGAGCCCTTGTTTGCTGGACTTCTTTTCTTAGTTTGGTCCATACTACCAACTCTGAAAGTTTCCTATTCTGCAACAGTACTGATACATATCTGCCCGTCACTGGCATCAGCACGATTTTCTCTTATAACCACCGGCTCAGTCGTTTCCGGGCGAGAGTACCTTATCTCAAATTGATGTTTACCCTTCTCCATCAGCCCCGAAATTTTGTAACATCGTGACGTAATCAATCTGTGTATCTGTTTGTCTCTTCCATTACGACGTGTAACTTAACCTAAAGGTTCGATTAGAGCTGCAGAAATTGTCTCCTTTCATTATTCGTGGTCTGAAATATCATACGGTACTGTGTGTACCCAGTTCCTAAGACAGCGTTAGTGCGATGCGGTCATTGGTTGATAATAACTGGTTAATAATAGAGGTTACGAGCCTCGTCAGAGTTTTAAGCATACATTAAATGGTTCATGGTACTCAAGTGGTAAACCAGTGTCTCTGGTCTTCAGCATGTTCATGTAAACGCGTGAAGAAGCATTAAAACAGACCAAAAGCCGACCTAGAGCCTCAGTTCCTTACTGACACCATAGGCATGCACTGAAAATCTCAAGATGGCAGCTCAAAACTCTTTCACCATCCCACTATTGCATGTAGCCGCTTGTTCTTATGAGATCCCTTCCAATAAAAGCCTCTACTATAGTTTTCTTTGCGGCTACTGTCATAGTCTAGTCTTCAACTAGTTTGCTTTCAGCTAAACTCCCTTTTATGGGTTAATATGTTCCCTAAAATTACACACAAAAAACAGTGAAATCGACAAATGTTTCCTATTTTATTCTTTTTCCTGTTAAAACTACGCTTAATACATATGAACTCATAGCCACATCGCAGGAATGTGCAATACTGCAGACAATTTTCTTCCTGGATTTAAATTAAATCTGCTGAAATTTCTCTGCCCTTGTCGAAGAAAAGATCCCATAGACGACTACGTCATCCTTCTCCTTTAGGGAAGCCTCGGAATACGTAAGTACTGGTTACCGGACTGGGGTCTGAACGTCCTCCCCTGCGCCCCACGTTTGCAGGAATGCTAGCTAGTGCGTTAATCCTTTCGCTAACTCCTCGCTCGGATGCATCTGTCGATACTGATACGCAGGTTCCACGTCCATACTGGCAATCAAGCAAAAGCCGCGGATCTGGTGGCGTTTAGCTACACATCTGTGCTGCCAATCATGCAAGAGCCGTGGATCAGGTGGCGTGGGGCGAAAGCATTGTCGTCGTTATGGCTCTTCCACATATCCCACCTGCTTGTTCTCTCGTAATAGAGGGGTTTAAAGGAGCTACAGAGATGTGTTGATGATGCTTTAAGCTAGTATTTATAATGTTGATCAATTCTAAAGAGTCTAAAGAAGGATAGGGAGAAGAAAGTACGTTCTATGACCAATTACAAGAGTCAATAATATATACGACTGTCTTTTTGCTGGTGACTGATGTGATGCGCATATTTTTATCCGACACCACACAACTGGATTTGATTTGTGTTAATGATGTAATATCGTTTGTTTAAAGATATACTTTATTAAACAGTTGATGAAGAGTGCTTGGGAGGTAATACAGTAACAGCATGGTGTACTTTGGGCAATATTCGACTTTTAGTTCATTGTGCAGGACAATGGCCTCTTCTTGGGACAGAAAGTGCGAGCAAGGCCATTAAATTCAAAACTCGGTGGAAAAGACAAAGATAATGTCAGTTAAAGGTCTCGTCCAAAATCTACCTTAAAAGGTAACTTAAGGGGAGACTGCTATCTAAAACTTGAGTTTAATTACTATTTCACATTTTGGTGTGTTTACTCTTAGATTCTAAAATGATTTCGCCATATTAAAATTATAAGTACGTCTAAGAAACTTCGATATACGGACTGCGTGTGGAGCAGTAGCACTCTAACAGCTGCCACAGAGGGCAAAGTAGTACCTGCGTATCAGACGCTTGCATCCGATGCACTATTGGCAAATGCACTGATGGAAAGACACAAAATGCAGTTGGAAGTTTGCACAGTGTCATTTGGTCCAAGTGCCCCAAAAGGACAAAAAGGAAATAGGGAAAGCAAAGGATACTTTCGCTTCCTGTAGAAGCTGTTTCTCACTTCAGTATGGGATGTTTGAAGACTGAAGAGAACAGGAGTCCAAGCAGTCATCCTGCCAGAAGAAGAGGTGTTTATATAGATAACAATGACGGATCAAGCAGTCCACTGGTTGCTGCCTGCAGAAGGAGAATTTTTTTTAAAAAAAAAAAAGAAAAAAGGAAGACTACGCTAGTCTTGAAATTATAAGAAAAATAGGCCTCACAGGAGAAGGAAGGGCAAGCCTATGGTGACGGTAAATTATAATAGGCATGTGTCTTGTACTAGCAGCCACTTTTAATAAAGTTTTAAAATCCATATTCGCGTAAGTTTGTTTAGCTAAGTTCAGGATCAACGTATTTTTAGCCTAAATATTAACCAATCTCAATTAATTTTTTGCAGGAAGTAGCGTTGAGCGTTTTGCATACTTATATGTGTTAATAGTATCTAAAATGTGGTTTGCCTCTTTCATTATCACCTTTATGTACCGATACAGAAAATTTGTTTTAAACTTGAAAAAATATTGAAAAAGTGTTGACAATGTCTTGCGAAAGTACTTAAAAAATCTGAAATTTGGAAATTGAGGTCTGGTTTTTAAAACTACCATTAAAAATTAAAAACTCAAAATTCAAAGAAATTCTGGGTTTAATTTTAATATTCAGGTGAAATGGGCAAAGTAAAAGGAAACAAACTTTTCATTGGGATTTCCCCTTAAACACACACATTCTCCTGTCGTTCCTGTGAGAAGAGCGTTCCTACAAGACCAACTTGGTGGCCAAATTAGGAGGAGCCCAGTGTAGGAGATTCTCTGAAGCCAACATTCAAAGACAGACTAACGGTTTACGATATGGAACAAGGGAGCATTTATAGAGCAGTGTTAGAGAGGATACGCTGTAGTGCTTCCCGCACGGTCTCCACTATTGAAAAGATCGCCATAGGGTATCTTCCAGCCGCAATACTTTACTGCAGCCAAATATGTTAACGTCGTTAAGCTATGCCGTACCTGAAGTTGCATATGGAGGCCTATGGCTTTTCGCCGACTGTTCGACAAAAGACCTCCTTATATCGTATCTTCCAAAGATTGAAATTCTTCTCTGTAAATGAAGGCTCCTACCACTACTATTCACAATAGTGAAGTCCAGTGTGGCCCTTAGGATTGCCACTAGAAAGTCTCTTCGGGTTTGCTGGCGGATCCTAAAATCAACTCGATTCATTATTTCGGCGGCGATCCAACTGTTCGCCATCTCCAGGTGAACGCTGCTTCTGCTGCTGAGTCCCAGTCCTGCTGAGAACTGATGCCAAGGCTGCATACTGACATTCTATATAAGCCTCCGTAGCGTAGACGGTGTATTCTCCGCCCATCACAATTGCCGCCCTCCGAGACTGGGCAGGTGGCTCTGCCCTCAGTAGAACACCGGCGGCAACGGTGTATCGCACTCAGAGACGATTTTCGAAAATTCGGACTGGCTGCACCGAAGAACGTTCTGTATTGATGTGGGATATTACAGGGTTCCACTCCCTGCTGAGAGGAAACCCGTTGTCTCTATTAATCAAATTATCCACCAACCTAATTTCAATTGCCTCTTTATTAATACTGTTCCAAAAACCGGAAGTGTTGGCAACCGCCACAGTTTCGCTAAATCTCATATCGTGTCCCTCGTTTAAGCAATGTTCTGCTACCGTTGATTTTTCCGGCTGTTGTAGCCTTGTATGACGGCGATGTTGCATGCACCTGTCTTGAACTGTGCGAATCGAACGGCCGATGTAAGCCTTCCCACGCTCACACCTTATTTTGTATATACCACGCTTCCTAAGCTCCAAATCAATTTTCACAGAGCCGACCAGTGCCCTAATTTCGAAGGTGGACGGAACAACTTTTAATATTAAAATACCTTAAAATTCTTCCAATCTTAAACGATATGACACAAGGAAGAAAGGCCACCGATCTACGCTCCTCTTCGAGCACCTCCGGTGATGGTCCAAATTCCATACTCTCAGAGTACCCACTTTCCTCAAAAACAGCCATAAAATGCGCAAGTTCATGGGATAAACCGTCCACATCGGAAATGGCATATGCTCTGCGCACCAAAGTCCTAAGGACGCCACAGCGTTAATATGGTGGATGACAACTCTTAGGATGTTAGGATTCAGATACTGACCAGTGTGCGTCCTTTCGACATGTCCGAAAGAACAGATACCATCTTAGTATGTATATAGTTAAGGCTCACCGGCCACTTGACCATCTTCTTCTTCTGTGCGAATGAACAAACAGTGACCGAACTCTTACGGGAATCGGCAAAGCGCCGCGAGTAATGAGTATAATGGGCAGGGGCACTACGAATGTAGTGCGGGACAATACGTTGAGAATGTGGGTTTCGCGGGAGGCGTACCAGAGATAAATCCCTGCAGTCGCGCTATCCTCTGTGTCCTCGGTGGCTTAGATGGATAGAGCGTCTGCCATGTAAGCAAGAGATCCCGGGTTCGAGTCCCGGTCGGGGCACTCATTTTCATCTGCCCCCGTTGACGTATGTCAACGCCTGTATGCAGCTAAGGGTGTTCATTTCATTGTAATTTCATTCTAACGAGCTGCATGGTCACCGATGGCATCTGTTCTTTCGGACTGTCCGAAAGGACAGATACCATCTTAGTATATACACATTAAAAAAAAGTTCAGGAGAGATTAAAATGCGTGGGGTCAGGATATCAGTGATGAAATTCACTTATGACGTTACTACCCTCAGTGAAAGCGAAGAGGAACTAACGGACGTACAGAATATGGGTTGAGAGCAAGCCGAATAACGGTGGAATTAACGAGAAGTAGCAGAAATGAGATTAGCGACAAGACATCGAAAATGGGTAGTTGGAAGTACTGTAGAAGAACTTATGGAGCTGTGCTAGCTTGGTAGCAAAATAACACAAGCTGGAGTAAACAAGAATAGGAAAAAAAGTAAGCACAGACGAATAGGGCTTTTCGGACCAAGAGAATTCTACTAGTATCAAACGTACAACTTAATTTGAGGAAGAAATTTCTGAGAATATACGTCTGGATTCAGCATTGTACGGCAGTGAATCATAGACAATGAGAAAACCAGAACTGAGGAGAATCGAAGCGTTTGAGATGTGGTGCTGCAGAACAATGTTGAAAATTAGGTGGACTGGTAAGATAAGACAAAGCTCTCTGCAGAATCGGTAAGGAGAGCAATACATGGAAAAGATCAATAAGAAGAAGGGACAGGGTGATGGGACATATGTTAAGCTTGCAAGGAATAACTGCCATGATGCCAGCCGGAGCTGTCGAGCTTAATTCTGTAGGAGAAGACAGAAACTGGAACACATTCAACAATAATTGAGGACATGAGATGTATTCTTAGCTGCGAATACGATGAACCATCAGCTGTTTAAGGGAAGACGACAGTGAAAATTTGTGCCGGAGGTTGACTGGAACCCGGCTTTCCCGCTTTACGCGAGCGGTCGCCCGAATCACTTTGGCTATCCGTGCACGACTCACGGCCAGATCCAAACTTCTGTATGTCGTCGTTTCCGAATCACAACCTGTACTCGTACACAGATAGTTGCAGTACAGGGAAGGGCGTTTTTTAATTGAAAGTCACTGCCTAGTATTGGCGGATATATACACTACTGTTGAGATAAAACAGAGCACCTTCAACGACTAGATATAGGACGTTCATATTTACAGGACATGAACATTAGTATGTTCTGCAGAAACGTTTAGCATTTGAACCATATCGGCTGCGAGTTCATGGTCAACATCGATATCGCGGCGCAACACCACCACCCAATGGTAAAAAGTGCCTGCGGCTTTCGGTGTCGCTATAAACGAAGGTAATGGATCAGTGTGACTCTTAGACGATTGGATGACTGGACGCACAAGAGTGCTTTTAAGTTTCTCACCGAGAAGTCCGTATGTGTTCTTTTTCACCGTCCTCGTTCGATTTCAACCTTTCCTGAGTTGAGGATGAGGGACACTGTCCTTACTTTTAAAGACACGGTGAGATATCTAGGGCTCATTTTTGACTCGAAGCTTACGTGGTTACCTCATCTTAAAGACCTGAAACGACGGTCACTTAAGGCTTTAAGTATTTTAAAATGTCTTAGCCACAGTAAATGGGGAGCCGACATGATTTGGCTGCTCCGATTTTACAGGGTGTTTGTGCGATCTCGGCTCGATTATGGGTGCACGGTGTATGGGTCTGCGAGGCCTTCTTACTTGAAGATGTTGGACGTTGTGCACCATGAAGGGCTTCGGTTGGCCGCTGGTGCGTTCAGAACTAGCCCCATACCAAGCCTCTGTGCAGAGGCTGGTGAACCGCCACTTCATACGCGGCGGCGGCTACTTACGGTGCGCCAGGCGTATAAAACTTTGTCCACACCGTACACACCTGCATACCATACCGTTGCTCAGCTTCCTCTGGCACGGCTATTTCATAACCGGCAACGAGCAACGCGGCCCTATGGGATTCGCGCACAGGATTGCATCTCTGCAATAGATATGGCTGGTCTTCATGTTTTCAGTCGCGGTTGGAGCAGATTTCAACCTTGGCTCCTCCGGGGACCCAGACTTATTTTAGATGTGACTAAATTTAAGAAAGATAGTACACCAGATTTTACATTCCAATCTTAGTTTTTTAACATTTTAGACGCGCATCACGGTTTTACCGTCGTTTACACTGATGGCTCCAAACAGGAGAATTTCCTTGGCTTTTCTGTAGTGTTCCCTGATCATGTTACCCGGATTCGCCTCCCTGATGAATATACCGTTCTCGCAGTGGAGCTCCACGTGATCCTGAAGGCACTTGAGCAGATGAATCGTGTTCAGGGCAATCGATTTCTCCTCTGCTCCGATTCTCTTAGAGCCTTACAATCATTTCAGAATCTGTACCCAGCTGAGGAGATGGTCCAATATTGTAACAACGGTTTTTGACTATATGCATTATTATGTCAAGCTGTTTTTGGCAGTTTTCTTTGTTGAGTAGCACTGTGTTGAGTATATGGAGCACGTCTAGAAGTGCTGCTTGCTTTTGTGAGTGTGAGTGGTTCGATGATTGGGGAATGATAAACTCATTCGCTGTGGCTTTATGGTAAATTTCAAACATATGCTCATTTTTTGTATTTTGATTGTTATATCTAGTAAGTTAATTTGGTTATTCTGTTCTCTTTAAATTATGAATTTGGTAGGGCTCCTGAAACTGGGGACTCCATTGGTAATCCACCTTCGTGTAAATAAAATTCATTATTGAATTGGAAGTGACTTTGTTCTGATCTCCATCATGGAGCTGACTATGTGTTTTCAGGTTTTTATTTATAATGTCAGTTGTTTCCAGTACTGGTATGTTAGAATACATGCCTTCTGTATCGAATCAGAGGAATGTTGCTGTCACTGGGATTTTTATATCTTTTATTTGTTTCATTAGTTGTTTAGTTTTTGTGATGGTTCTATCTTCTTGTACTTTGAAATTTTCGGACAGTAATTTTAGCATGTACCCAGCAAATTCGTAAGTGGGGAATTTTTTGAAATCTACCTTTGGTATCACAGGAAGATCCAGTTTGTGAATCTTTGGTTGGCGTTGGAGTACAGGTGAAGTGAGATTAATCAGTGTCAGCTAAACATGCTGCCCAGAAATCGTGGTTAAAATTCGAATTCAAGGGAAAACGCAATAAGGTACATAATCACATAAAATCACAAACTCACACACAAAATTATCAACATTTCCAAAAAACAGGGCACAAACATAGCATACACAACAGACAATTCTATTCAAAAATACACCCTAAAACTGACAAAAGACATAGACATGTCCCAGAAAACAGATATACATACATTACAATTTAACACTTGTTATGATGGGTATATAGGATCAACAGGCAGAACATTTGATGTCAGTTTCAGACCCTGGAAGTATCGGACAAACCACTCCATATCTTCAGGAGACCTAACAGAACACTATCACAAACCAACCTCTAGAGAAGTAGACATGAAACTAGACTCAACAATAAAAAGCGTCTGCTGACCCTGCAAGAAACAAAACGAAACGCAGTTGAATGATCAAGTACACATGACAAACAACTCATTGTTTGCACTAGTAGATAAAATAACAGGGTAGCACTCCAATGGAAGATTATTATCGTTATAACATTACCTCTCAATCCACTTCCACTCACTTGTTCATTAACCCCTCCACAAATCATTTTAACGTAAACTCCAATTAGCTGAACACCGAAAGTTTCAGTCACTCTCTTATAGCTAATACATTCATATTCAACTTTCTGCAACTCACCCTGAATATAATTACCGTACACACACACACACACACACACACACACACACACACACACACACACACATACACAGAGAGAAAGAGAAATAATAATCCATACATATACACACCATTTCTCTCTCTCTTACACACACAAACACACACAGACGTAAACACAACACAAATGAATAGACATTAGTTGATCAGCATATACATCTTTAAGTTGGTAACATATGTGTATACAAACGGAACAGGATGAGACATAAAGGGCACACACAGTAACTATGACTTCGTTTCACAGTTTGCGGGAAAATATCTACAACTAGCGATAGAAGGCTGATGGTGCTACACAGCAGTAGAGGCAAACAATAAGAAAGCTGTGAAGAAAATGGATCGTAACATAAAAACCTGCTTATGTATCGTAAGCGACGTTATAGTGGGATCTCCAGCGTGTGACTAGATGAGAGTAAACGCAGTACCAACCAAAAAACGCGGAGATTTGTAAGTAATCAGTTACTTATACAAAAAAACCCGAAGTGAACTGTTTTATAATCTACAAATATTGCACATCAAAACAAAACTGTATCATTCTAGATCTCACTGAAAATGCCTTAAAGTAAAAGGAGAAACGCGTCTGGAATAAATCAAATACTTCGCAGCAAGGAAAGGCGGTTTCCATTCACAAATCGAACACGCTTTCCAGTTACAGGATTACTGAGCTTTTAAATGGGAGATATTTTGTAAGCTAATATTTTTAACAAGAAATGACAGTAAGGAATATTTATATTGAGAGGCCAATGTCAAAATACCCAGACTCGTGAACAGGGGTCCACAAGACAATCGTGAACTTACACCACTTATTGCCCGAACTGCCCGTTTCTGACACAAAAATATCCTTTTAGAATGCGAAGAGTTACTCCACAATATAGTAGTATACGACATGAGCGAATGAAAATAAGCAATGTAGACTAATTTACGTGTCGAACGATAACTTCAGATACCTTTCGAATAGTAAAAATGGCAACATTGTCTTTGAACAAGATCCTGAACGTGGGCTTTCCACGACAATTTACTATCTATCTGAACACCTAAAAATTTGAACCGCTCAGTTTCACTGAACTTATGCCCATTCTGTGAAATTAAAACATCAGATTTTGTTGAATCGTTTGTTAGAAACAGTGAAAGCCGAATCTTACTGTGATTTAGCGTTATTTTCTGCAAGCCAAGAACTTACGTCATGAACTGCACTGTTTGAAACCTATAACGGATCTTTTACGTTGGGATAAATTTATTTTATTTCTTGTTTGGTGTTTTCATTAAATAGCCGAATAAATTGTAGTTAGGAATGATTTAATTAAGCAGAGTAGAGAAGATAAAGTCAAAGAGATGTTCATTGGGCGGACAAAGTCGTAATATAACGTCATTGCGTTGTTCGGTTGTTAAAACAAGTCGTTTGTGTTCCGTTCTGCTGTTCGGTCGTGCGCGTATCTGAAGGGAAATAATTCGGGGACCAGAATAAACTTTCACATAATAGTTACGATTCAATGTTCCAACAAAAGGGGTTAACGTCAGTGTTAATTTGAATTGTGGGCGACGGAATTAGTTTTGACAGATACGTGAAAACGGACATAACGAAAGTTGTTCGCATATCAAACTTAAACGTGACTTTTATTTAATTAACGATTGCGGGCTCATTAAAAGCTATTATCTCATGATTAGGATTAATCCCTCTTTCCTCCTAGATAGTGACCATTCATTAACATTTACGTCATAAGAAAAAGGATTATTAATAAAAGTGATGTTAAATGACAATTACGTGCTATTCCGTTAGTGTGGAACCGACGTAATATCTCTGAAATGACATTGATATATAATTTGTGTTAAATACTGAACTGAGATAGGAAGTAAATTGAAATTAGTGAACATTTGATACTGAGACTATAGAAGCAGAAGCGCATAAGGTTTCTCTTCTCTAAAATGGCAAAATAGGTACGGACTTTAACTCAATAGTCGACATTATGTATTGCAAAGACATTAGCATTTCATACTTATTTTGAAGACGCGCTGTTAAACAAAGGAACGTTGAGTCTCTGCACGAGTAATATAATTAAATCTAAAAACATAATTAATAACGGCGAACTCCGCTTTAACAAACTGTATTGCGTGTCGTCAGCGGGCAATAACTGCTCAACCCTGGAGATTTTGTAAGTAGGCTGTTTAGGTACTTGTATTGGTAACGCCGCCGCCACGTAGCGCTCTGTATGAAAATTACTGGCTGTGCTGTGTGCACTCTGTGGCTGGTTGGCATTGTTGTAATACTCGCCATTGTAGCGTTGGGCAGTTGGCTGTTAACAGCGCGTAGCGTTGCGCAGTTGGAGGTGAGCCGCCAGAAGTGGTGGATGTGGGGACAGAGATGGCAGAATTTTGAAAGCAGACGATCTGGACGTGTGTCCATCAGAAAGAGTAAATTTGTATTATGGGATGCCATTAACTGCTATATATATTATGACCTTTGAACACTATTAAGATAACATTGTTTGTTCTCTATCAAAATCTTTCATTTGCTAACTATGCCTATCAGTAGTTAGTGCCTTCAGTAGTTTGAATCTTTTATTTAGCTGGCAGTAGTGGCGCTCGCTGTATTGCAGTAGTTCGAGTAACGCAGATTTTTGTGAGGTAAGTGATTTGCGAAAGGTATAGGTTAATGTTAGTCATAGCGATTCTTTTGTAGGGGTTATTGAAAGTCAGATTGCGTTGCGCTAAAAATATTGTGTGTCAGTTTAAGCACAGTCATGTATAATTTTTCTAAGGCGACGTTTCATATGCCGACCCTTAGCCGAGGATACCTCACTGGAATCTTCTGAGTTTTTTCTTGTAGTTTGTGCAATTAGTGTAGCCTTTGTTTATTGCTAGTGCGTAATTGTAGAGAGAATTTCCTTTGTAGTTGTAGTTTTTCATTCTTGTACAGTAAAACAGTTGTGGCATGCATGTAGATTTGCACCAAGTATTTCGCAGCTGCACTTGCAATTAGCGAGATATTATTTTCAATGCTATGTTAATGTGTTTTCTTATTTTGCTCTTCAAATTGTGCTTTTCTGTGTTGTCATGTGAAATATTGTGACAACAATGGCGTGTGAAAAACGTAATACTAGGCTCCAAAGTAAACTGAGAAATGACAGTGAAGACGAAAGCAGTGTGTTAGCGCCCCTGTGTAATGAATTAACTAATGTTCAAAGTAGTAATTTGGTAATTGTGCATAGGGAAATGGAGTGGGCTGCTAATATTGGTATAGGCAGTGAAACAATTAGTGAACAGGGAAGCATTATCGATCGATCGGTCAGCAACAGCTTGCCTCAGGAATGCGAAATGACAGGACACAATCTTGCAAATACTGTAGATTCAGGTTCTGCGTCCTCGCCGTTTTCTCAAATAAGTCAAGACACATTTTCGGCTTTTCAAAATGCGAATATCGCCGGTTCAAATGCATTGCCGAATAGCACTGAGGAACATGTTTCAGACACCAGTGCCTTGTTATTACAATTAATGCAACAAATGGGACAAAAGCTTCAAATGTTAGACACAATGGAACAAAATCTTCAAAAGTTAGACACAATGGGACAACACCAGAGACAAACACAGCAACAGTTAGACACAATGGAACAAAATCAGAGACAAACACAGCAAAAGCTTCAAAAGTTAGACACCACACTTGAACTAACACGTGAAGAATTAACTACTGAGATACATAACATCGAATCGAAATGCCAAAAAGTCTGTAATGACGTAAAAACACAAATTTGTGAGCATTTTCAACCCATTTTTTCGCGGCATGAAAATGCATTACAGAATCACGAAGAAGCCATAAAAGAACTGCAAACCATTGTTCATGAAAATCATGAGATCTTGTGGGCTAAAATTGACTCAGTTGCGTCTACCGATTCGGTTACGCTACTTGCAAAAACTCAGGAAAACTTAAAGAACACAGTAGATACGATTTCAACACAAATGGACACTCTGAAACTTGGTTCAGAAAAACACACTGAGGAAATAAGTACACTATCGGAGAAAGTAGCCGAACTTTCGGATCAGTTCACTAACTTATCTGCAAAGGTAGATGATGATCTGAATGACACAAGACCTGTAGCCATCATTGACACAGAAGAGTATGAACAAATTAAGAAATTGAAACAAAATCTGAATCAAATTAATACGCAACACAAGAGAGAAATCCGGGAAGTACAAGATCAGTTGGCACAAGTAACACAAAAATTACATATTTCAGAGGACACTCGCGCTCCAACACAGGAAGAGGAACTTAGAAATACGGAAAAGCCACAAAATAATAATACATGGCATTTCGGAAATTATGAAAGAAATTGGCAAAGTGCATCGAATTTTGAGATGGAACCGCCGAAACGCAGTAACAATGACCGATATGCGACTCGCCGACATGACTGTTTATTACGACACGTAAATTCAAAACATTTAAGAATTCTGGCAACGACATTCATCCACAAGCGTGGCTTCATCAATTCTCTCATTGTTTTCCTCCCAACTGGTCATTAGAGCACAGATTAGAATTTATGTGTGGTTACTTAGAGAATGAACCAGCTGAAAGAATGTGATCGGTGATTCACGATTGTCACAGTGAAGGAGAATTTTATCATGCCTTCCTCTCAGCATATTGGTCTCAAGCTACACAAGACCAAGTAAAACATAGCATAATAACGATGAAACATTTCGAAAAATCTGAATTCTCGAGTCTTGTGATATATTTTGAAGAAATGTTGCACAAGAATCAGTACCTGTCAAACGCATACAGCCCCTCAGAACTCATCCGTATTTGCTTAGTCAAATTGCCTGAACATTTACGACATATTATTTTGGCAGGACGTTGCAAAGACGACATTGAAGCATTTCAGGGGTTGTTACAAGAATTGGAAATTGACACTGACAATCGCGGAACGCGAAAACAGGAGCACAACAATCACAGGTCACAACTGTCACAATTCCGTGAGGAAAGAAATAATAACTGGACACGACAAGGCCATTCTTACAACGCATATCGTGAACAAAACAGACACCACCCATATGACAACCACTGGCAGAGTAATATTTACAGAGAAAGATCGCATTTCCATAATAATGAATATGACAGAAACAATCATAAAAAAAGACAATATGCAAACAGAACTATTATTATCACGGGAGACAGAATAACTTCAGACACAATGGTCCACCATGCAATGATAATTCAGGGAGAAATTCTCCACCACTTAACCGACAAGAAAGAAACTACAGGAACTACCGTCATGACGACAGACGATATAATCATAACGACAGACATGAATTTCATCATAACTGGCGGCAAACAGGGCTGGGCCCTCTCGGCAAGATGAATTTGTAGAAGTTAGGTCTCTTAATCCCAATAACGACACACGCCAACAAAGAGATAGCAGACAATGACTCGCACCGCAGGCAGCAACGTGCGCCGGCTGGCTCAGAGAAAAATAACATAGACGCTAACCTTGAGAAAAATTCCAGTATTCTTTACCAACGTATACTGCATTATAATTGCGTTCAAGCCGAAACTCTGAGTTCTATGAAGAGTAAAGGATTGCACCACATTTCACATGTAAAACCGTTTATTGAGAGATAATCCGCTTTTTAACTTAGTCTTTGCCATAAAATTTTTCACTTCACGCTACTAGTACAATTTGTCACACTGAGAAACTGTTAACATGCAACAATGTTTTGAAGTTAATTATCCAGTCTAGAACCTTGGGAACATATTTAAACAGTATTTACTAGTGCATTGTTATAGTGAACAGATGACACAGTGCTATTGTGTGTGTACATTCTTGCTTGTTAGTTGCACGATTACATAACGACTATAAGGCTCACTTACTCAGAACATGTACCGGTACTACTAATGAGATTTTAATGCAACATTTTGGTTTACTTGAAAATACATTCTGGATTTAAAGTACTTTCTCAGAGTTACCAGATGACACAGTGGTTTATTTGACAGCTACACAATTATATCACGACACTGCTAATGAGTGACACAACTTATATTATTGCTTTTGCTCTGTATCTGTTTTATATCTGCACAGTTTTTCTGATATGTTCTGGAAAGTAAAACATGTTTTAGTAGTAACTTTTGTGGTATAGCTACAATGAGACAACCTTTCCTGTAGCACAACAATACATTACAGCACAGTACTTTATTCATCATGGCAATAAGCGTAATAACTAAGATATCTATATGCAAAGCATTTCACTTTTGTTTATCATGAGGTAAGTACATTGAATTCTGCAGAACTTAGCTTTTGGAGGACGATAACTACGACGCTTCCACAGAGATTATCTTAAAACAAGACGCGCAGTTTAGCGCTACAGTGCACGTATTTGAGTGATTAATTTTGTGCTTCAAACATTTATTTTCAAAGATATTTGAAGTACAATGATACAAAGGTTTTCCGTGATACATCTCATTCCATTGCTGTAATCTGTAACACCTGAGGGTATAATTACATTAATCCTCAGGGGGTACACACCTACTTTGTGTACCATGTGTTTGGCAAGCACAAGGAGCCCCAGCTAATATGGTATTTGCTTATACAACTTTACACATCGGTACCATATTTCTCTAACACATAAATTACACAGCTACCTGATCATTTAACTGAGAGAGACAAACATTTTTTTTTTACTACATCAGTGACAGATGTTTACACAATTACACAGTTGGATAACTTCACACTTACGAAATTGTATTTTGTCTGTACTTTGTGAAATGTTCATATTTTCTTTTTTGGAAACATTGTGATACTTTGAGAGCTTTGAATGTCGCATTTGGTATGGGATCATGATTTTTAAAGTACGTTTGAGGTAGATGACACTACTGAAATGAGTAGAGAATTTTTCTTAGGTCTTGAAATTATTGAAAGAATCTGTGACCATTCTGAGATGTGACTGATCTGTTGTGATGTCATTATTACGACGACGATGTGTATTATGCTTTTGAGGTATGTTTATGATCAATAAGCTGATGCTATATGAGGAATTTGATTATGCTATGTATTTATTATGATGAAATATTGAAGTTTCGCCGCAAGATTGACGTGTTGACGAATATGTTAATGTGTAATAAGGTAAGGAATAAGGACTAGTGGTTAGGGACTCTGATTTATGAAAAGGATGTTGGAAACCAAGAATCGTACTTAAAGAGTTATGAAATGTGTGTATATACGTGAATGTATCACAATGTCGCCGAAAATTTTTTGGACACTGTTATATTTACAGGATTTTGTTTCTACACATTTGTAAGGCAAATTTTCGACCTGTGAAATTTTTATATGAGACTGTCACTGTAGCGGAAACTGCTCTCGTAAATATTTCGGTAAGAAAGGTAAGTGACCGTGACGTAATGTGTTGTGAGCCGCCTTGAGAAAAAGCCATTAGGTGGAGAAGAAAGAGGCCATTATCCTCGCTATTGACATTTCTTTGTAGAAAGCATCGCAAATATGACACGCTCAAACTTGAAAACATGATTACACTGTAGAGTTCTTAATTTATGATATTTACTGAAATGAAATGATGAGAAACATTTCACATCTATTGTCTTGCTAGTTGAAAGATTGTTTACTGCATTATGAAATGCTATATGGCTAGTGAATGATGTTTCACGCCTTGCTTTGCCTATTTTGTTTAATATCTAGTTTCTAGCTGCACTGCAGCATTGGTTAAAATAAAATTTTATAGATGTACTAATATAAATATTTTCTGTCTACAGATCCAGTAAATAATAATTTTGTGATATACTTCCAAAAAAATGAGGGAGCACAAAAAGACATTTCCCTTCACAGGAACTGCACACATAATTTTCTTTTCAAGTACTTGGTAATTTATTTCATAGAATAAGTTTTTGTGGTGCACCACTTTAATTACATAGACATTAAGATGTGAATGTACAGTTCCCTTATCTGCATTGTTGTCTTTACTGTACTATTTTTTTGCTTGTGGGTTTGTCATGTTTAGATATGAGTTATTACATTTACTACTGCTAGCTTTGCCAATTTGCATTTTTTTCATTGCTGGTTGTATTGATTGTTTTGTGGTGCTGCATTGCCTCGTCCCTTAGTTTAGCATCTGAGCTCAGTAGATTTAAGTTAGCTTAAGAGGGGTAGACTATATAAGAGAATGAGTTGCAATGAATTGGAAGAAATGCATTGAGACGTTTTACGAAAAAAGTACAGAAAGCAGGTATAGATAGCACTTTTTGAAATAATGAAGAACGAAGGGAGATCTCCAAGAAGTAAAGAAAGTTTTGTTTGCAAGATACTGCAGTAAAACAAACCCTGTCCTTTTCCTTTCTGTTATTCTGCTATGTGTTTGTGTACTTTTGTATATTTGTGTTCTTCCTGTCTTTATGTGTTTAGCTAATACGATTTATGTTGTAGAATTTTTCTAGTACTAAGCTACATTCACTATGTTGAGGAATACTGTTATCCTCAAATATAATTTGCATTAATAATATGTTATTCACTTTGTAAAGATGTTTAGACATTATTAATTCTGTTCTGTTTCAATGCTCAAGTGTGAAATTAATGTTCCGAAAACTATTCTCATTATTTTATATATTTATTTATGTCATAATTCCTGTAACACCGATGTACACGTTTATTTCTATTCTTTTGTAAAGCCTGTTTTACTGCAAATGTTATCTGTATTGTTATGTTCTTTAATGATGTATGATGAACCTTTGGTATTGTATTCTTATGTTATAAAATTGTAATTGATACCAGTTCATCAAATTATGTAACTTGTAAGCTACATTTCACTGCACACGTTTCTGTTGGTCATAGTAATGGACAATATGTGAGAAATTGGGACTGTTAATGCTTGCATGTGTGTTGATAATTCAGCAAGGGACTGGATAAGAGCATTGCTGGTTCTAAGGACATTTCAAAAAACAATTTTTTGTGAGTGCACAAGTGGTGGGTTATGGACTTGCTATATTCTTCACAAGACTCTTCTATGGTGATTGTGCACCTGCACAGTCGCAACATGGCTGCTGGCTATCTCTACAAGGACGTAAGTGGGTCTGCACCTTTGATGATCCACCAGTACCATTATTTCTACAAGGACTGCAGTAGGTCTACACCTTTGCTGACTCACCAGTACCATTATTTCTACAAGGACGGCAGTGGGTCTGCACCTCTGGTGGCCCACCAATACCATACTCTCTACCAGGACTACAGTGGGTCTGCTCTGTGATGACCTACCTACCAATATTCTTCAAAACTTCGACTGACTCTGCTGTGGGTTTGCTCTGTTGTGGCCCATTACCTGTCTGTATGTCAAGAGTCAGCACTGTCTTTCCGTTGGAAGGACAACACTACTTCTTCAAGACTGCATGGAAATCCACTACTTCCGTGTGCATTTTCTTTTACTGCTCAGTCTTTGAGAAAAAAAACACTGCACTTTTACTGTGATGAATGATCAAGACTGTCTTTATGGACTGTGAGAAAATTTTAGCTTCTGACCAACAATGTATCAATAAATGTGTGCATTTGATTTCTTTGATATTGTAATTATGAAAAATTTTATCAAATCATTATTGGCCACTGCCCAAAACAATTTGTAAATTTTTTTGTGGGGAGCATGGGGGCTATGTAAGTAGGCTGTATAGGTTCTTGTATTGGTAACGCCGCCGCCACGTAGCGCTCTGTATGAAAATTACTGGCTGTGCTGTGTGCACTCTGTGGCTGGTTGGCATTGTTGTAACACTCGCCATTGTAGCGATGGGCAGTTGGCTGTTAACAGCGCATAGCGTTGCGCAGTTGGAGGTGAGCCGCCAGCAGTGGTGGATGTGGGGAGAGAGATGGCAGAATTTTGAGAGCAGACGATCTGGACGTGTGTCCATCAGAAAGAGTAAATTTTTATTATGGGATGTCATTAACTGCTATATATATTATGACCTTTGAACACTATTAAGGTAAATACATTGTTTGTTCTCTATCAAAATCTTTCATTTGCTAACTATGCCTATCAGTAGTTAGTGCCTTCGGTAGTTTGAATCTTTTATTTAGTTGGCAGTAGTGGCGCTCGCTGTATTGCAGTAGTTCGAGCAACGCAGATTTTTGTGAGGTAAGTGATTTGTGAAAGGTATAGGTTAATGTTAGTCAGGGCGATTCTTTTGTAGAGATTATTGAAAGTCAGATTGCGTTGCGCTAAAAATATTGTATGTCAGTTTAAGCACAGTCATGTATAATTTTTCTAAGGGAACGTTTCAATTTGTGTGGTGAAATTAGAAGTCAGGCATATAAAACAAACTTAAAAATCCATTTAAGCTACAGCGGTGCCGGCACAACACGACATGGGCAGTTATAAACCGAACCAATGTTCCATACAACATCCATTACTACGAAGCTAGTGTCATCAACGAACAGAAATATTTTAGAGTTATCTGTAATGCTAGAGGGCGTATCATATACATAAATAAAGAACACGAGTGGTCCGAACACTGATCCCTGCCGCCCCCCCCCCCTCCCCCCTCTTTGACTGTATCCAACTCAGACCCCACATCACAGCAGTTCTCAGCACTTTGAATAACGACCTTTTGCTGTATGGTGAACCAATTGTGAGCTACTCCCTGTATTCCATAATGGTCCAAATTTTGGAGCAAAATTTTCTGATCAACACTATCAAACGCCTTAGTTACATCAAAAAATATGCCTAGCGTTTGTGTCTATCTGATCGCTGCGATCCGAGTTGCATAGGCGCGAAATAAGGCACTACACCTCAGCTGCGTTGTTTGTGTCCACACAGAGGCCACGTCCTGCGCTGACCGTTAGTGAACACTTGTAGACAGCCCTCCCCCCTCTTTGACTGTATCCAACTCAGACCCCACATCACAGCAGTTCTCAGCACTTTGAATAACGACCTTTTGCTGTATGGTGAACCAATTGTGAGCTACTCCCTGTATTCCATAATGGTCCAAATTTTGGAGCAAAATTTTCTGATCAACACTATCAAACGCCTTAGTTACATCAAAAAATATGCCTAGCGTTTGTGTCTATCTGATCGCTGCGATCCGAGTTGCATAGGCGCGAAATAAGGCACTACACCTCAGCTGCGTTGTTTGTGTCCACACAGAGGCCACGTCCTGCGCTGACCGTTAGTGAACACTTGTAGACAGCTCTTTGGAGTACCAGTTGGGAGAAGGCTTCCTGTTCTTGGCTCTCCAACTGACTGCCTCCACCCGATCAGCGGCCACTAGCGAACGGCAACGGCGACCCTGCTTAAGCTATGCACAGCATCAGGAACAGCTCCTGCTATCCAAAAGACAATTTCCTTTAACCTGACCCCAATGAAGTCCACCCTTGCCACCGCCCACCACTCAAGACTCACTGTTCTGTCTGGTTCGCCCGCTGGTCAGTCCGAGAGTGTGACCTGAGTGATGGTCAGCCCAGGACGCCCTTCTCTCACCTCGCTCTGCACCGTCCAGGGTCGGAGTGGAGCCATCAACGGTACATACACCGCCGACCGCGGCCCCTCTCCAAGCACCAGCGCAAGACTGGCGCAGACGTGGGCGGCTGGCGTGACAAGAAACAACACGCGCTGTGAATTACAAATTCATGCCACAAGGACGTGAATGTAGCTTTCAAATATCTAACAGCACATTCGAGTCAACTAGTTTACTGGCAACCAGCGATCTGCTTCATTAATTCACGTGTTTGCCACTGATTCCTTCTAAATTCAAGGTTTGAGTATAATCCTAAGTACACTACTGGCCTTTAAAATTGTTACACCACAGAGATGACGTGCTACAGACGCGAAATTTAGCACACAGGAATCAGATGCCGTGATATACAAATGATTAACTTTTCAGAGTATTCACACAAGGTTGGCGCATGTGGCGACCCTACAACGTGCTGACATGAGGGAAGTTTCCAACCGATTTCTCACACACAAACAGCAGTTGACCGACGTTGCCTGGTGAAACGTTGTTGTAATGACTCGTGTAAGGAGGAGAAATGCGTACAATCACGCTTCCGACTTTGATAAAGGTCGGATTGTAGCCTATCGCGATTGCGGTTTATCGTATCGAGACATTGCTGCTCGCGTTGGTAGAGATCCAATGACTGTTAGCATAATATGAAATCTATGGGTTAAGGAGGGTAATATGGAACGTCGTGCTGGATCCCAACGACCTCGTATCAATAGCAGTCAAGATCACAGGCATCTTATCCGCATGGCTGTAACGGATCGTGCAGGGACGTCACGATCCCTGAGTCAACAGATGGGGACGTTTGCAGGACGACAACCATCTGCACACATAGTTCGACGACGTTTGCAGCAGCATGGACTATCAGCTCGGAGACCATGGCTGCGGTTTCCCTTGACGCTGCATCACAGACAGGAGCGCCTGCGATGGTGTACCCAATGACGTACCTGGGTGCACGAATGGCAAAATGTCATTTTTTCGGATGAATCCAGGTTCTGTTCATAACATCATGATGGTCGCATCCGTGTTTGGGGACATCGCGGTGAACGCACTTTGGAAGCGTGTATTCGTCATCGCCATACTGGCGTATCACCCGGCGTGATGATATGGGGTGCCATTCGTTACACGTCTCGGTCACCTCTTGTTCGCATTGACGGCAATTTGAACAGTGGACATTATTATATTTAGATTAAAGTTCAGTCTTGATCACGTTATGCCTGTTTTAATGAGTAACCGGTTTCGGTTTTTTCTATAAAACCATCATCAGACCCATTGGCTCCCTTGGGTTGGTAGGTGGAGCTCTCCTTGCTGCTGTGCAGTCAACAGCAGCAAGGAGAGCTCCACCTACCAACCCAAGGGAGCCAATGGGTCTGATGATGGTTTTATAGAAAAAACCGAAACCGGTTACTCATTAAAACAGACATAACGTGATCAAGACTGAACTTTAATCTAAATATAACAATTAATTGATCACTGAATTCCAAAAATGTTTACCAAAATAGTGGACATTATATTTCAGATGTGTTACGATCCGTGGCTCTACCCTTCATTCGATCCCTGCGAAACCCTACATTTCAGCAGGATAATGCACGACCGCATGTTGCAGGTCCTGTACGGGCCTTTCTGGATACAGAAAATGTTCGACTGCTGCCCTGGCCAGCACATTCTCCAGATCTCTCACCAATTGAAAACGTCTGGTCAATGGTGGCCGGGCAACTGGTTCATCACAATACGCCAGTCACTACTCTTGATGAACTGTGGTATCGTGTTGAAGCTGCATGGGCAGCTGTACCTGTTCACCCCATCCAAGCTCTGTTTGACTCAATGCCCAGGCGTAACAAGGCCGTTATTACGGCCGGAGGTGGTTGTTCTGGGTACTGATTTCTCAGGATCTATGCACCCAAATTGCGTGAAAATGTAATCACATGTCAGTTCTAGTATAATATATTTGTCCAATGAATACCCGTTTATCATGTGCATTTCTTCTTGGTGTAGAAATTTTAATGGCTAGTAGTGTACAACGAGTTACACAGACTAAACCGCTCTACATCACTGCTGTATAGTTTAGCGCCGAAACTGTAAAAAAACGCATTATCACTCAAAAATCGTCTAGAACAAATTATGAATCATTAATTGTAAAGCAAATTAATTTTCCGTTTTTAGTTGGAACCAAATGATAATAACGAATAAACAAACGAAAAAGACGCACGATTTTGTTGATACTTAGCAGTTATATTTATTTTTTAGAGCTCTATTTTTTCCGCTATTTTTCTTTTTTGAGTCATTAGAACTCTGACTGGTTTGTGGTTTGATGCGGCTCAATGCGAACTTCTCTCTTGTGCCAACCACTTCAGCTCGGAAATACACTTTCACTTCATCTCCCTTCAATTACTTGTTGGATGAATTCCAACCTGTCTTCGTCTTCGGTGTTTACTCTCTACAAGTCCATCCAGTAGCATGGAAGTTGCGATAGCGTCTAGCGATCTCGGTGCCACACTAAAGACGGCAATTTGAATCGGTACCACAGACATTAGTGAGGTGTCGCTGCAATCCGCAACAACCGATGGGAAATCGTCAGAAAACCACATAACCCTCTCGACATAGCAGGATCCTCATGCTGGGGTTCGCCGGCCGAAGTGGCCGTGCGGTTAAAGGCGCTGCCGTCTGGAACCGCAAGACCGCTACGGTCGCAGGTTCGAATCCTGCCTCGGGCATGGATGTTTGTGATGTCCTTAGGTTAGTTAGGTTTAACTAGTTCTAAGTTCTAGGGGACTAATGACCTCAGCAGTTGAGTCCCATAGTGCTCAGAGCCATCATGCTGGGGTTCGCTGCAATCCGCAACAACCGATGGGAAAACGTCAGAAAACCGCATAACCCTCTTGACATAGCAGGACCCTCATGCTGAGATCAACACAGAAGCGATCAGGAAAGAGCCCAGCCCCAGTTCGTGATCTCATCTGAAGGAGAGTCCCCATCATAGCGCAGCACCAACAAGTTGTATTTCAGTAAATGTTGAACATTGTTCCTCAAGAGGACAGTTTATTAATTAATGTATCAAATGATGCTTTGCTAGCCATTGACGGTTGTAAATTATCCAGTACTCCTGTGGCAAACAAGTGTGTCAATGTTAATCAATCTTTTATTGATTAATGTAATAAAATGATCTAATATTTCATGAGTTACAGTTGCTATACAGGGTGGTCCATTGATAGTGACCGAAAAAACTACAAAGAACAAAAGTCGTCTAGATTGACGGGGAAAACCAGATGGCGCTATGGTTGGCCCGCTAGATGGCGCTGCAATAGGTCAAACGGATATCAACTGCATTTCTTTTAAATAGGAACCCCCATTTTTTATTACATATTCCTGTTGTGCGTAAAGAAATACGAATGTTTTAGTTGGACCACTTTTTTCGCGGTAATAGTCACAAACGTGTACGTACGTGGTATCACGGAACATTCCCACCAATACGGACGGTATTTGCTTCGTGATACATTACCTGTGTTAAAATGGACTGTTTACCAATTGCGGATAAGGTCGATACTGTGTTTATGTATTACTATAGTATTGTGATCAAAATGCCCAACGGGCGAGTGCTATGTATGCTGCTCGGTATCCTGGACGACATTACCCAAGTGTCCGGACCGTTCGCCGGATAGTTACGTTATTTAAGGAAACAGGAAGTGTTCGGCCACATGTGAAACGTCAACCACGACCTGCAACAAATGATGATGCCCAAATAGGTGTTTTAGCTGCTGTCGGGGCTAATCCGCACATCAGTAGCAGACAAATTGAGCGAGAATCGGGAGTCTCGAAAACGTTGGTGTTGAGAATGCTACATCAACATTGATTGCACCCGTACCATATTTCTGTGCACTAAGAATTGCATGGCGACGACTTTGAACGTCGTGTACAGTTCTGCCACTGGTCACAAGATAAATTACGGGACGATGACAGATTTTTTGCACGCATTCTATTTACAGACGAAGCGTCATTCACCAACAGCGGTAACGTAAACCGGCATAATATGCACTATTGCGCAACGGAAAATCCACGATGTCTGCGACAAGTGGAACATCAGCGACCTTGGCGGGTTAATGTATGGTGCCGCATTATGGAAGCAAGGATAATTGGCCCCAATTTTATCGATGGCAATGTAAATGGTGCAGTGTATGCTGATTTCCTATGTAATGTTCTAGCGTTGTTACTACAAGATGTTTCACTGCATGGCAGAGTGGTGATGTACTTCCAACATGATGGATGTCCGGCACATAGCTCGCGTGCGGTTGAAGCGGTATTGAATAACATATTTCATTACAGGTGGATTGGTCGTCGAAGCACCATACCATTTCCCGCACGTTCACCGGATCTGACGTCCCCCAATTTCCTTCTGTGGGGAAAGTTGAAGGATATTTTCCATCGTGATCCATCGACAACGCCTGACAACATGCGTCAGCGCATTGTCAATGCATGTGCGATCATTACAAAAGGCGGATTACTCGCTGTTCAGAGGAATGTCGTTACACGTATTGCCAAATGTACTGAGGTTGACGGACATCATTTTGAGCATTTATTGCATTAATGTGGTATTTACAGGCAATCCACGCTGTAGCAGCATGCGATCTCAGAAATGATAAGTTCACAAAGGTAGATGTATCATATTGGAACAACCCAAGTAAAATGTTCAAACGTACCTACGTTCTGTATTTTAATTCAAAAAACCTACATGTTACCAACTGTTCATCGAAAATTGTGAGCGCCATCTATCACAAAGCGAAAAAAGTGGTCCAACTTAAACATTCATATTTCTTTACGTACTACACGAATATATAATAAAAAATGGGAGTTCCTATTTAAAAAAACCTAGTTGATATCCGTTTGACCATTGGCAGCGCCATCTAGTGGGCCAATCATAGCGCCATCTGGTTTCCCCCTTCAAGCTAGACAAGTTTCGTTCTTTGCGGCTTTTTCGTTTGACGCTTATTTCGTGAGATATTTGGCCCGGTCACGATCAATGGACCACCCTGTATACCCCCTCACCGAACAAAGAACCCACAATTATGATTGGACGAAAGTAGTTCAGCATGGTCACAACAGAAGTTACTTCATGATTTCTTACCACATGTCCTATCACCTTGTCCCTTCCCGTTGTCAGTTTTTTTCCGTATATTCCTTCCTTCGTCGATTCTGAGCAGAACTTGCTCATTCCAACAGATTTTACACATTCTTCAGTAGCACCACATTTCAAATGTTACTGTAAGATTATACTGTTTCTCCGTGTGTATCTTTTCATGCGTGCATTCGGCTAACTTCATTTTTGTGGACAACAGTGCGCGACCGCACTGAACAACGTAGGTGGAGGAAGTCTTGGAACTGAACGTTATTCGGAGAATGGACTGGCCCGCTCGTCCACCCGACTTTAATCCCGTCGAGCACTTGTAGGATACGTTGGAGAGACATACTGCAGCAGGTCCTCGTGCATTAGCGACCATCCAGCAGTTGTCAACTGGGCTGGGAACGTAACGCCCTTGCACAAGAACTCATTACCAATGTTGCGGCAAGCTTGGGGGCGCGCTTCAGAACATGCATTTCCGTCCGTCGTGACCACACACACTATCAACAATCATATCCCGTCTTTTGTAACATATAGGGGACATCACAAATGGTGGTGACTTCAGTGTAATTATTGTCACTAAAAGAAAGTGTCGTTTAAGTTCGTCTCATTGCATAAATCTTTCAGTTATCTCCTGTGCTGAAGGGCAAAAAATAAATAAATAAATAAATAAATAAATAAATCTGGTCCACCTGCCTAATATAGGGTAGATCCGACGTGAGCACGCAGAGGTGCCGCACCACAACATGCATGGACTCAACTTATGACTGCAGTAGCGCTGGAGGGAATTGACACCATGAATCCTGCAGGACTGTCCATAAATCGGTAAGAGTACGAGGGGTCGGAAGAGTGTTCCTGGAGCCACTCTGTAGCAATTCTGGACGTGTAGGGTGTCGCACTGTCCTGCTGGAATTGTCCAAGTATGTAGGATTGTTTAATACAGGTGAATGGATGCAGGTGATCAGACAGGATGCCTACGCACGTGTCACCTGTCAGAGTCGTATCTAGACGTATCAGGAGTCCCATATCACTCCACCTCCACACACACTACACTATTACAGTACCTCCAACAGCTTGAATAGACCCCTGCTGACATGCAGGGCCCATGGATTCATGAGGTTGTGTACATACTCGTACACGTCCATCCGATCGATACAATTTGAAACGAGATTCGTCCGACCAGGCAACATGATTCCACTCATCAGTAGTCCAATGACGGGCCCAAACGAGGCGTAAAGCTTTATCTGTAGAATCAGAGAAGAAGGTATTGTCTGTCCTATGACCGAAAACCATCATTCAAGCACGGGGTCATGCATTTGCATTTTGAATGCAATCAATGGCATAGTAAATGGCGACAGCCAGAAGAAGTTAACCAGCCTGCCGACAAAGGGCTGGACAACAACAATAATACTGCACTTCACATAGATGTCTGTAGAATACATTTGTTGTAGCAGAATATATTATTAAAATTTTTAACGAGATCTAACAACGTATCATACGTGACAAGGTGGTACTGACTTGGATAAGACCCAAAACCATCATTCTAATAGGGGATCTTCAATTTGCAGTTTAAAAGCAATCGGTGGCATGGTAAATGGTGAGAGCCATAAGAAGCTAGCCAACCTGCCGATAAACGGCAGAACAACAACAGTAACACTATACTTCACATAGATACCTGTAGAATGTTTAATTGTGGCAGGGTATTTTAATAAAATTTTAGTGAGATGTACGAACGTATCAAATGAGAGAAGATGGAACTAACTTCCCTACGACCCAAAACCATGATTCAAATAGCGGACCATGCATTTTCTGTTTAAATACAATCAATGGCATAGTAAATGGTGACAGCCAGAAGAAGCTAGCTAACCTGCCGATAATGGGAAGGACAACAAAAATAATACTGCACATCACATTGATATCTGTAGAATGAATTTGTTGTAGCATAACATATCATTAAAATTTTTTACGAGATTTAACAAGGTTTTTTTTAGTTTCATCAACGTTTGGTGCGATATTGAAAATAATTTTTATAGACTGAGTAGTAACGTGACTGAAGATTAATTTTAAAAAGCAGAATATGAATGTGACTGAAGATTTTTCCCGTTTTAACGTTGGTGTATTTTACATTCACATAGGGAGCCCTTCTAAAAGAGGGAAAAAGGCAACGCAAATCCACAGTGTACGTGGAATAAATCTGGAATACCATTAGCAAGGGGAGAAAGAACGAACATATATCACGGAAGTTATTCACCTCAAGAGTAATTCATGCACAATGCATTGCGTCCAGCTTGAAGCTTTTGTTCTACATTAATGTAAATCTGCGGCCTGCTATATGGAAAGAGAAAAAGTTTATTTTTAACGATGAATTGTTTCTGATCTCATGAGCAGCAACTTTTTTGCGAGTGAATTTATTATAAGGCGTTTAAGGTGATGTGAAGTTATTTTCATCCTGCTAGAGTAAGCGATAATAAAATCGTTAGTTTCCATTCGTAGAATAAACTCCAAGGTTCCAAAGTGTGATGTGCAGAGTGTACACGAAGTTTTTACGGTTACCATGTATGTCTAACAAGCAAATTCTCAAGCTTAACAGTAGTCACGACTGTCCAGACCGAACGTGGGTCTTGAAATGGCACGGGATCCCAAAGTGTGCATCCCAAGTCACAAACAAAGTGCACCAGCGATTAATGTACGCTTTTTCCTCTTTTCTGGAAAATTTTGCTGTACTAATACCCTACGCTCTGAGTTCAACGCTTCACTCATTAAGGAGGGATACTGACTCAATTTTTTAGACAATTAGTATGTTTCAATACACAGGAAAGGAACATGACATCGTCGCCAGGGTCCAAACGTCAACAGATACGGAGCGTAGTGTTACATTATGACGTAATGTGGGGGCAGTCAATGTGATACCGAGAAATGAATGAACATTGTGGCACTGCATTATTAAATGATTTATGTGGGAAACACTACTGCAGACCAGGGATAAACTTAATGAGGTTACGCTGTTTTCAACAGAATGACTTGATATTCGGGAGGCTGGAGTCTTCAGTTTTCATTTCGAAACCGTGACTTATGTCTTCCATGGTGACCCTAACTTTGACCAGGAAAATAAAGAGGGGAATGCTGAAAGGTGGAAGGAGTGTACACTAATCAACCAGAACATTATGACCACCAGACTACTATCGATACAAGCGAGTCCACGCGACAGCAGTGTCATCTGGCGAGGAATGACTGATAGTTAGACATCTCCACGGTGCACATAGTATCAGTGAGCACGCTGTTCATGTCTAGAATGAGGAAGGTACGTGAACTACCTGAGTTTGACCGAGGGCAGATTGTGATGACCCGGAGACTCTGCACAAACACTTCAGAAACTGCACCCCGGGTGTTTGAGCCGTATGTGGCTCGTGTTCCTGCCATCATGTATTTTACATCCTGTTTTTAAAGTACTTCCACGTCACTACGTTAATCCCCACCTTAACCAGTTCACCACTTGGTGTAACCAGTGGTTCCTCCATCTTAACCCCTCCAAAACCCAGGCAATCATCATAGGCCGCATCACCCGCTCCTTCTGTCTCCATGATTTCTGCCTCCCCCTTTATGGTTGTCCCATCCAGCTCACCCCCACCCTGAGATACCTTGGCCTCATCCTCGACCATCACCTCACCTGGGCCCCCCACCTCCAGACCATCTAGCAGAAAGCCCATTCCCACCTCTGCCAGCCCATTCCCACCTCCGCCTCCTGAAACTCCTGTCTGGCCGGACATGAGGATTGCATCCTTCCACCATTCTCCACCCCTACAGATCCCTCATCTGTCCTATCCTCTGTCATACCAGCATTTCCTGGATTTCCGCACCCACTCGCTTTTACAGGCCCTCCAAATCCTCGAACACCATTTGCTCCGCCTTACCTTCTGTATCCGCCTTCCATCTCCCACATGGCTCCTGTATGTGCTCATCCCCTTCCCCCACCTCCTCCTGTTCCTCCAACATCTCCGCATCCTTTACATTGTCTGCAGGCTTGATCCCCCCACCCTCTGGTCTCCTCCTTCCTCTCCACACCCCTCCCATTGCTGTGCCTCTATTGCTGTATCCCTCCCTCTCTCCACCTCCACATTCTCCATCATCAGGGCAATTTCCAGCACCTCCCCCTCCCGTATGATGAACTATAACCTGGCCTTGTTCCCCCCCTCCCCAGGGCCCCCTTTTTTCCTCTCCCCTCCTTCTCCCAGATCGGATTTTCCTCCTCCCCCCCCCCCCCTGAGACCCTGCATCCAAGCCTTGCCTCCTTCCCTCCCACATCCCTCCCTATCTGGCCTTCTTCGGCGCGCCCCCCGCCCGTCTCCCCCCCACTCTTCCCTTCCATCCCTTCTTCCCCTCATCCCCTTGGGTCTGGCAGATCCTCCGTTCTGATCATCGTCAGTGTGCCACGTCAGTGTTGTGTTTAGTGCTGTTTCTCCTGTGCGTCGAGAGGTGTGATTTTAATTTGTGTGCTGGCCTTGTGTTTAATGTTACTGTCAGTGTTTGTTATGTGCTACGTCATCTGTCGATACTTTTATGCTCCGGTCATACTGTGCCTCGTGCTCTTTTAATTGTCCCAGTGTGTGGTTTTTTGTGTGCACTACTTTTTTACGGTTTTTATCTCCATTTTACAGTCGCCTCTATTTTGTCTATTGTCTTCCATAATGTTCCCCCTTTTTTTTATGTCTATGTTCACCACATTTTCTCCTTTGTTATTTTTACATGTCTTCTATTGTTTGTTCTATGTATTTCGGCTGAAGAGCAGCGAATATGCTGCTGCCAGCCCGCCCCAGTGGGGAATTGAAATACAATAAAGGAAAAAAACTACGTTAATTTAAATTACTGCCACTGAGTTGCTGCTTTGCTCGACCGTAACCGGCGCTAGCAGCACGTGTAGATATATTCCCTGTCGTAGTATCTCTGCTTGACTACTATTACTTCCCGGTCGTTGCGTGTCGTGAATCAGTTCGGTTCGCGACTTCGGGCTGCCAGTCTGTTGCAACGCGTCACGAGTGCAGTCCGGACCTGCCAGTCGGGGAGTTGCAATGCGTCACTAGTGCAGTCGGGTTGGAGCAGCAGTAAGGTCTGCGTCAACGTGACTCGCCCGACTGTTGCCGCCACGCATCGCCTGAACCGTACCACGGTCTTGGTGGATCGTCGGTCGGTCGTCCTACCGGACGATGCGTTTTGACTCGCCGATCGTTCATGAGTCAGGCGGTGTTTGTGTATGTGTGTGTGTGTGTGTGTGTGTGTGTGCGCGCGCATCGACTCCCGATTTGTTCTCGTGTGTGTTTAGTTACTGTTGGGTCAGTCTTCGTGCAAGTGTTTGTCAGGTTGTGTGTGTAGTTGTCATTATTTCTACTGACGACTATTTTTGACGTTGTCGGCACTCTGAGAGGAGTCGGTCGGTTGTTGCGGACGAGGGAAGTTATCTCCGCGCGGTGCAGCCGGCTGGGTCCGCTGCCGGTCCCTGAGCAGCGTCGGAGCGTTTGTGGAGCTGTCCGATCGCTACGAGCTTCGTGGTTCACCGACCCAGGACGTCAAAGTTGAGTAGTGGTTTCAACTACTCAATCCACGTCTATTCATGTTGTGGTGGTTTCCTGTTGGGGAGGTTTTCTGGTGAGCAACACCGAGTGGTCCTACTGCTGAGCCGGCCGCGGTGGTCTAGCGGTTCTAGTCGCGCAGTCCGGAACCACGCGACTGCTACGGTCGCGGGTTCGAATCCTGCCTCGGGCATGGATGTGTGTGATGTCCTTAGGTCAGTTAGGTTTAAGTAGTTCTAAGTTCTAGGGGACTGATGACCACAGTAGTTAAGTCCCACAGTGCTCAGAGCCATTTGAACCATTTTTCCTACTGCTGAAATTTAGCCGCCATGCGGTGCAATTAACTATTTTTGTCGACTACGATTTGAGTGCACCAGTGGAATTTTCTGGCTTGTGGCCGTTAGTGTTCTGGTTACCTGCCCTGGCCACTAACGTAATTTTAGGCAGCGTCCTATCCTCACCTGCTGTCGCTGTCCAACATGGTGTGTAATTTTGACAGATAATAGATAATCCATTGTGGGTTATCACGTTTGTAACATTGCCGGTTGGGGTTCTCATGTACTGATTGACAGGAAACAAGTCGTTGTGTCGGTCGGTCCGTGGCTGGCCCCTGGTTGGGTCCCGACGGATCAAGTATAGTTGGGCTCACCACCTGTCTCACCTATGTGAACGAGGGCAGACCGACCTCCCTGGAGGCCTTCTGAGTGCCACCGGTGTTTAATTATCTGTTGTCAGCTATTTTAAATTTTAGGCTTATGGTTATTTGTTCTGTTTTACTTAAAATTTTGCTGAATTAATTTTTAAATTTATCTTTCAATCTTGAACACTGCGGCCTTCTGCCTTTAAAAATTAGGGTAATATATTTTGAAATTTTGAAGTTTGATTGTGGCCCTCAGCGATTGGTATTGTTTCTTTAAATTATATTATTTCTGTCTTAATTGGATTTTTATCTTGTTGATTTTTACGATTTCTTGTTGTTAGACATGCTGGCCTTCTTCCTTTAAAGGTCTGTAGTAATATATTCTGAAGTTCTGAAATTTCATTGTGCCCCTTAGCCATTGGTATTGCACCTTGCTTATACTGTTTCTTTAAATTATTTTACTGCTATATTAAGTGAATTTTTATCTTGTTCATTTTTAAGGTTTGTTGTTGTTAAACACGCTGGCCTTCTGCCTTTAAAGGTCTGTGGTAATATATTCTGAAGTTTTGAAATTTAATTGTGGCCCTTAGCCATTTGTGTTGCACTTTGCGTATGTTGTTCTTTGAATTATTTTATTGCTATCTTAATTGTATGTTTAGCTTGTTAAGATTTCTTATTGGAGGCCTTCAGCCGTGAAAGAGTTGTTAAATTACAATAAACGACAATTAGAAACAGAAACTGACCTCAACCCTTGGCCCTTTCTACAATCCTGTTACCTGTTCTGCCCAGCGGGTTTAGAGGGCGTATCAGTGTTCGAGGACTGCTGTGGTGAGTTTATACAACATGTGGCGAAACCAATGTGACACCACGTCCAGACGTCGTGGGGTTCGGCGGTCACAAGTCATTACAGATGTCGGACGACGTAGGTTGGGCAAACACGCTTGCAGTTCTCTAAGGCTGTTGTTGTTGTTGTTGTTGTTGTTGTGGTCCTCAGTCCTGAGACTGGTTTGATGCAGCTCTCCATGCTACCGTATCCTGTGCAAGTTTCTTCATCTCCCAGTACCTACTGCAACCTACATCCTTCTGAATCTGCTTAGTGTATTCATCTCTTGGTCTGCCTCTACGATTTTTATCCTCCACGCTGTCCTCCAATGCTAAATTTGTGATCCCTTGATGCCTCAGAACATGTCCTACCAACCGGTCCCTTCTTCTCGTCAAGTTGTGCCACAAACTCCTCTTTTCCCCAATTCTATTCAATACCTCCTCATTAGTTATGTGATCCACCCATCTAATCTTCAGCATTCTTCTGTAGCACCACATTTCGAAAGCTTCTATTCTCTTCTTGTCCAAACTATTTATCGTCCATGTTTCACTTCCATACATGGCTACACTCCATACAAATACTTTCAGAAATGACTTCGTGACACTTAAATCTATACTCGATGTTAACAAATTTCTCTTCTTCATAAACGCTTTCATTGCCATTGCCAGTCTACATTTTATATCTTCTCTACTTCGACCATCATCAGTTATTTTGCCCCCCAAATAGAAAAACTCCTTTACTACTTTAAGTGTCTCGTTTCCTAATCTAATTCCTGAGTAATAAGGAGTAGCTGAGTAGGCAGTACAGTTGAAGGGGAATGGACATATCTAAAAAGAACAATCACAGAAGGTAACTGCGAAGGAACTACGGTTATCGGAAGAAATACTTCAGGTGATAGATGAAAGAAGGAATTACATAAAAAATCAGGGTTACAGAAAAACAAGTCGCTGAGGAATGAAATAAATTGGAAGTGGAGGGAAGGTAAGATGAAATGGCTACAGGAAAAACGTGAAGAAATCGCAAAAGATATGATTGTCTGAAAGACTGACTCAGCATATAGGATAAATCAAAAAAGAAAAAAAAACATTTGGTGAAATTAAAAGCAAGTGCGGTAATATTAAGAGTGGCACGGGAATTCCACTTTTAATGAAATTTGCCAATTTAAATGGAATTTCATTAAAGAATAAAAGTAAATAATCAGTTACCTTTTTAAATGTTTTGCTTTTAGTTAATTTGCCTTTCTTTCTTTCTATACGTACGAACGAACTTTGTTGTAGAACCTCTCATTTACGTGTGGTAATAAAAAATTCATTTACACGGAACTAAGTAAATTATAAATTACGTGAACTCATATTAACTGATTAAGAATATTTAGTTGAGAATTAAATACTTTACATAATTCGGCCTTGGCACACATTTTCTAAATGCAGTGGGTTTTTTTTTTTTTTAAATATTTACTGAATTCTTTCCCCGCGTTAGCTATGGAACACAAGACTGTCTCTATTAGCAGAAAACGGTTAAATATTGCCAAGCCGACGTTTAATTATCACTGATAAAACACACATCCCTATACATTTAAGTTACTTGAAAGAACCAAAATTGTTAAATTTCAACATTAACTATCCGCCTATGAATGCACAAATGTGAACTAATTTAAAATCCGTAAGTCTCAGGATCGCTGTAAAAGAAGAACATTTTCTAATTCACTGCTAATTTTTATCTGTTTCCGATTTACGGGTTTGGTTAATTTTTCTTAGCGGAACAATTTTTTAAATGTGCCGCCGCTGCAAATCGTTCGGTCGCGGCACAGCCCAGCAACACCGCTAAAAATGCTGAAAATTCTTTAAAGAAATATTATAGATGACATGGGCAAGCTAATTTACATTAATAATACACACTTTTGATAAATTATAATATATTTAAACCACAACAAATATTCAGCTCACATTAGTTTGTAATTTCTCCTCTAATGGCGGCTAAATCTAGCTACAAACAAAAGACGTCTACCCATTCATAAAATGCTTCGTCACAGCTTGCTCTCGCTTTCAGCTCTACAGGGAGACGACCAAAGAATACTCACTACGTGATGCTTTTATACTAGTGCTGACTATTAACATCTCTTTGTAATCATATAACATTATTTTCGTCTGTGGCTGAATTTTACATTTTTGTTATCGCAGATATTGACACATTTCGCAATTATATTATGAATATAGAAATACTACCATCCTAAATACAGAAAGAATATTACTACAGAAAATATTACAATAATAATGAATGTCCTTTACACAAAATTCAATAATATTTTTTGTTGAATAATTACAGTATTTACAAATTGCTTTATAGCGGCGTATATGGTACAATTAAATGTTAGTTTATTAATAATGTGAGTTTGCCAGGGAACGTTACATTGCCCCCTGGCAGCATTTGGCAAAGAGTTTCCATACTTTGACACAATGGTGCCAGTAGCGTTCTTTACAATTCTGTATTTTTTTTATGGAATGGCTCTTTTAATTAGTCCCAGGGTTATATATGTTCATGGCTCCCCCATTTGGGCGAAGGCAGACAGGAAACCTGGGCAAAACTGTGCCGGAGCCCAGCCATCCCAGTTGCTTCATGATTAATCTTGTCTCTTTAACAGTCATTCTTTTGAATTGATATAGCAGTTTGTCATCAATGGTTACATAATATCACAGTCACATACAGTTCAACGAAAGTTTTTGTGTGTGATTAACAACTCGTTATTATCAATTTTTGCGATGTACTGCAAGGTCACTTGCCCTAGAATACATCACTTAGTTTTTTGAAATCACTTAGCACAACGTCACTTTTTATAATGTTCCCACTACCTACGCGTTACAAATCCATCTCCTACACTTGTTAGTGTTCGTTTTCTCTTATCAGTTTACGGATATACATAATAAATGTTCAATGTTTATCAAAAATGGAGTCATTGACATGTTATGCAGTTTGTGTAAATACTTTGGAATATGTCAATAATGCTGTGGTTGGTGAGCGGTGCGGAGTGATTGTTGAGCGGCGCTCCGCGCGGCGCGTTGGCTCCGTGTAGGTCACCGCCCCCGGTGTTGACAGCTACGGCGCGGAGAGGCGTGTGGCTGTCTGGTCTGCTACGGGCTGCTGCAGCCGCTGCATGGCTGAAGTAGCCGGATGCGCGTTGTATATCAGCTCGCCCGTGTGACATCTTCTTGTAGTGCTCCAGCAAACATGCAACAAGTTCACAAACAGTGCACTATCCTTATGGGCATTTTTCCTGCTGTGGGAAAAAACGCACACAGTTATTGGCAGTTATTATTCAGTAAGCCTTCACTAGTCTGGTTTGCACTATGTTTCGTTGTCATAGTAACACGTTTTATGGGCACACAATATTTTTTCACCATGTCATGACTTGTCATTAGTCACACGCAAGTTTTCACCTTAGGACAAAATGTATCTCTGTAGTCAATGCGCTTTCCTAGCGTCCCTTGACACACAAAGAGTTATAGTTTGACACTAACTTGGTCCACCGTCCGTTATCGGCTCACTGTTCGTGTCGTGCTAGTTCCTTGTCCATTTGCACACACGGCGATGATACAGTTTCTTATTGTTTGTTCAAAACAACTACGTGACGTATTGCTGCAGGTTTAACAGTCACTGTCTGTCTCTGCCACACAATACTGCACTTTTGTTTAAGTTTTTTTTATTTACAATGTCCGTTGTGCGATTTTTATAACAGCACATTCGTAACTTCTTTGTTCGCTCTTTACCAAGGTGTGTGATATTTGCGTACATGGTAACAAATATTAAAACTTCGTATTAGTTTGCCCAAAAATCATCTATATTTATGTTCGAGTAGATTTTATTTGTGCATTCCAGCCGGATTTAGGCATATTGTTCAATAACTCCTTTGAAATTATGTCTCACTTTACTTGCAAGGTCCTACGTAACTACAATGTAGTCTCTGTAGGCTAAAATTGACTTGGACTGTATCAGGCTAGCTCTTTTTTACTGATTGAATCTGCACATGCTTCAATTGAAGCTTCTTTGTGCGTAACTTTGCGTTACTTAAATTTGCAATAAGTTTGCCTCCCATGGTGCCCTCGGGTCACTACTGGGTGCATTATTCTCTTTGATAAAACTGGTTTGAGAATAAAGTTCTCAGGGTCTCATATTATTGATATTATTCTGGGTTCGAATCTGTCAATCTGACAGCTACACATACATACATATATACACATATAATAGAAAAGATTGTACCAAGAAATATTTCAAGTTTGACACACATATAGAATATTATGCAGTACACAAACTAATCACTACTAAAATGTTCCTCCTGACTGATCTCTGTCACAATTTAACACTATAAATAATTGCACTAATCAGGTTATCTGTGCAGACATTTAGAGCATGTTTAAGCTAACACTAATTAAAAGAAGACATAACACAAATATTCATAAATAAAACAGAAAATCAATCATATTCTTATAACTAAATACTTCTACACTAGTACATTATCTCTACAGATCACACATCATTAATGTTCATTCCTTTTCAAAATAATGGTGTACCTTTTTTACACATAACACATAGGACTATTAGTCACTTACTGTAGGAATATTTTTACATCCTTACGCGGATACAGTCCCCGTACTCTCCCTGAATGGGGATCTGCTAAGAGATAGCTACACTCATGTGGCACACTTACTAATCTAAAAGGTCCATTGTACACCAATTGCCACTTGCTATTCTGTTTCAAGGATGCCGAGGACTTAGGATGATTGCGTAATAGTACCAAGTCCCCAACACTAAGTTTTTGATTATTCGTCACATGTCGATTATATTTTTCTTTCCTTTTCTGAGCGCACCTGGTAAGGATGCACCCTGCTTTCCTTATCTTCTCTTCCTTAGGCTCAGGAATGACTGGGACCTTAGGCAAAGGTGCCAGCCACTCATTCAGAACTCTATTATTATTCATTATAATCTCGTTTGGTGGATACCCCGTAGAAGCATGCGGGGTTGCATTGTGAATTTCCAGAAACTTAGGTATCAGATCTGGCCATCTTGTGTGCTTACATGCAATGTATAACCTGAAAAATTTATTTAACTCTCCAAATGTTCTCTCTACTAAACTTGCTTGTGGGTGAAAACGGGATATTAGTATGTGCTTTATACCTTGTTCATGTAAATAGTTCTTCCAGGTATGACCTGTAAAATATGAAGCATTATCAGATATTATCGCTTCAGGCTTACCCACCTGTGTAAAATATTCTTTCCCTAACCATTTAACTATTCCACGAGCGGTGGCTGATTTAAGGCAGTATATTTTTAAGTATTTAGAGAAAAGGTCATATACCGCTAAAATGTACTTTAATCCACCCCTGGCTCGAGGGTAGGGTCCTGCTATGTCTATAGATACTAACTGAAGTGGCCGCTGAGGCACTATAGGATGCAGCTCAAACCTTGTGGACTTATTTTGAAACAGCTTTTTGGCACAGAGGACAAGTCCTGATAATGGTGCGAGTCTGCTGGCTTATTCCTTTAAAGTAACAGAATCTGGATAAAATCCTTATTGTTTTGCCTATCCCAGCGTGACCCCATGCTAAATGCGTGTGCCACACTACAGCTGGGATAGCCTGTTGCGGTATACACACGACTCCATGGTCATTTGACACACCTGTTTTATAATACAGAATATTATCTACTATTTTGAAACTCTGAACACTTTTAAGATTGGTTCCTTCTTTAATTTTGCTAATGATATCTCGCCAAATCGGATCAGTTTCCTGCAATATAGACATATTCTTACACATATGTAAAAAGTCCCTCCTATGTACCTTATCTTGTACTAAGAGTATTCGATATTCCTCCGATTGTTCCAAAATCTTTGACACTGAGGATTGCCCTAATGGGAGCCTCGACAAGGCGTCAGCTACAACATTATCTTGCCCTTTTATGTACATAATCTTAATTTTATATTCCTGCAATGCTAACCTCCATCTTAGCAAGCGGGTGTGGTATAATTTGCAAGACATTAAATAGCTCAGAGCCTGGTGGTCGCTGAACACTTTGATTTCTTTGCCATAGATGTAATAATTGAATTTCTTTACCGCCCAAACCACTGCAGGAGCCTCTAACTCGGTAGCGGAATATGCTCTCTCACAGCTGTTTAGTGTGCGGCTGGCAAATCCGATTACATTGATTGTTGTGGGGTCGTTGCTCCTATCCCACTGAAACAAACAAGCGCCCAGACCGTATGAACACGAATCTGTCGCTGTGCAAAAATCCCTTGTCATGTCTGGGTGTCGCAGTATGTTTGCATTCACCAAGGCGTTTTTGATAGCGTCAAATGCGCGTTGACATTCTTCTGTCCATACCCAGTGCGCATTTTTACGCAACAGGCTCAATAACGACTCGTTATTTATTAATTGATTTGGAACAAACCGTCTAAAAAAAGATGCAAGACCTATAAACGCTTTGAGTTGTCTCTTAGTTCTCGGGCTAGGAAACCCACGAATTGCAAGTTTTTTGCTGTCAGGTTTGATGCCTTGTGGTGTTATTATGTGACCTAGAAATTTAACCTGATTACGTCCAAATTTGGATTTCTCAAGATTCGCTGTTACTCCCGCTTGCTTAAACCTTTCTAAGACTCTACCCAGTAATTCTACGTGCTCCTCCCAGGTGGCAGTAGCAATCACCAGATCGTCTACATACACTGTTACCCTCTGCAGCAAATCCGGACCTAAAACCGCGTCGAGGGCTGTTATGAAAACTCCTGCACTTACATTTAAGCCAAAAGGTAGTACCCTAAATTGGTAGCTCCTTCCCCCAAATATAAATGCAGTATATTTCCTGGATTCGGGTGTGAGTAGGATTTGCCAGAATGAACTTTTCATATCAACAGATGTCAAATATTGCACTCCATGGAATTTTTGAACTTGCTCATCTAAGTTTTCCGGATGTGTCCTGACAGGTACAATAATTTCGTTTATGTCTCTCGCATCTAATACTAACCGTACCTGTCCGTCTGCTTTTGCTACCGCCACCAAAGGACTACTATAAGGGGACAAAGACGGTTCTATTATTCCCCACTCGATCAGTTTTCTAATTTCTTTAGCTACTATTTCCTTCTTGGACCAAGGAATGGAGTACGAGGCTCGACAGTAGGTTTTGTGAGGTTTCACCTCGATATTGTACTGATATCCGTTAACAATTCCTGGTCGTTCTGAAAATACATCTGCATAATTAGATAATAACTGTACCAAATCCTGCTGTTGCATTGAATTCAAATTTTCGGACTGTGATACTTTGTTCACAAGTGCGTCCACATTTGCTTTTAATTGATCACTTTGTACGTCTGGATAATAGAGATTTTGTCCTAAACAATGATTGTCTAAATGTAGTATCCACTGATTCCTACATTTTATGTTAATAGCATTACAATTAGGCACAGGTACCTCTTCAGATCTGAGCATGGACAATTCTATCCTCCTACCCGCGTTCATCAAACTTAATTTTCCCCGAGAAAGGTCGATTATTGCGTCCCTTTCTCTCAAAAAATCTACCCCCAAAATGCAGGCTACCTTTAAACCCTTTACTACCAGGAATGAGCACGCTATGGCTTCTTCCCCTATAAACATCTCTACCCGCACTTGGAGTTTAATTATTTGTCGCTGTGCACTGATGGCTCCAGAGACTTTACAATTGTTCACAGGAAAAGTCAGCATACGCTTTTCTTTCCCCAGTACTCTGAATAAGTCCATACTCATGACACTGACAGTAGCACCTGTATCTACGATTGCTCGCACATAAATATTGTTAATTTTGATCTCTATTATTGCTTGTACTTTGTCTTTGTGCTCCTTTATGCACGTGGATGGTTCAGTTATTAATTCATGTCCCATCTGTACCCCGTCATTATACCTAAGGATACAGATTCCCGATGTTTTGTTCTGTGTCGGGCTGCTCTCACTCCAAACCTCAGCCGACGATGGAGAGCGTATCTCGGCTGAATCTAGTTTGTTGGATTATTGCTGGTGGATGGGTGTGGCTGCTCTGTGTCACTGACCTCCACTATGTGTAAGTTGTGTTGCGTCGGCCGCCACGGTTGCGCAATTGGCGCATTTTGTGGTGGCGGTCGGTTATTGTCATATCTTTCACTGTTTTGCCGGTCCGGACTGGGCCTCTGGTTCTGTGGCCAAGTTCGGTCTGCATCGTTATAGGTATTACTGTTCCACGGCCCCCTGGCATTTTTCCATCTACTATTGCTTGGTGGGCCTGTTTCATATCGGTCATCAGACCTTCTTTTCCGGTCATTATTCACCGGCGGACTATTGCCGTTCCGGTCTCTACCTCTATTCCCGTTTTGTACATAATCTTGTCTCCTATTGTTACCTCCGCCGTTTCCATTATTTGGTGGAGGCGTGTTATTTCGACCATTTCTGTAACCGTTTCCGTTACTTCTAGCCTGTTCAGAGGCTGCCTTAACGTCCTCCTGAATCAGGTCAATTGAGTCCAGAACAGACAAGAAATGTTCTATGTCGTTCTCCGGTACGTGCATAAGTTTTTCCTTTACGTGTATCGGCAAGTGTGATTTCAAAAGTCTGATCAAATCCCGGGATGAAATCTGCTCGTCCCAGTAACGGGTCTTATTAATGTACTTCTCAAAATATTTTCGCAAATTGCCTAATCGTGGAGAATACGGCTCTGGATTATATACCTCTTTCCGTAATCTCTCCTGAATACATGTTGACCAATATTTGGCCAAGAATGCCTTTTCAAATTGCTCATATGTGTCGCAACTGTCAGCTGCTTCGGTTGCCCATAATGCAGCATCTCCTTGTATGTAAGACATAGCGAACTGTATTTTCTGTGTATGACTCCAAACGCTGGGCAAAATGTTTCTAAATCACTTGATAAACACTACAGGGTGAACAGATTTCTTCTCCGTTGTAAAGATCTGAAACTGTCGGTTTCTAATCAGGCTTTCTTCAATCACTATTTTGGAGTGACATTTATTTGTTTCGCTAACATTGGTTGCCTGTTCTGTCTCGCAGTCGCAATTTTTTACTGCTGTATTTATACGCCTATCATTGTTGGACCTGGCTGGCGTGACACACGCCTGTGCGTCGCCGAGCAGCAAGCTGGTTTCCAGCTCTTCAAGACGCGGAATGTCAATGTCTACCGCCCTTTTTAGGCCCTGCACTTCCGCAGTGGAGCCTACGTCTTTGGCTTCAATCGCGGCGTGCACCTTCTCATCTATTTTTTTTATAAATTCGTTTTCAATTGTGTGCACTTGTTCGGACATTTTGTGCTCAATTACTTGACTTGTGTCAATTTCTAATTGTTCCATCCTGTTAGCCAGTACACTAATTTCACCCACGATACTGGCGTTAACCACCTGGATATTATCTACTCTGTCGCTCAGTTCTTGCACCGCTTTGGGTATGGTTTCGTAGTTTTGTCTCAAACTAACAATCTCACTTTGCATAGTTCCCAAAGATTGCATTAACTGCAAGTCTCTCTCATTCAAGCGTTGATCACGCTCTGCTTGTTTAGCATCACGTTCTCTATCGCGTTCTGCTTGTTTAGCATCACGTTCTTTATCGCGTTCTGCTTGTTTACGTACAAATTCAGCTTGGCAATTGAGCATGCGCTCGAACATAACTCTTAATGATTGCACTTCTGACACCTCACCACTCTCTGGTCCGTGTCTAGTGCTTGTAGGTGGCACAGTATTTCTACTTTCAACTGAATCACTGGCTGGCAGTGGCAACATTTCTTGCCCTTCTGCCCCCAGATTCTCACATTGTACTTCCTGAACTATGCCACTAACATTACTTTGTGCCCCACTTTCTAACTCGGTATCACTACTTGCTAACTGTTGTTCATTATCCATGTTGATATCTTTCTGACTGCGCAATCTAACCATAGTCAACAAAAGAAACAAAATCTGAACTAAATATCCTAACACTCAGGTTTCACTGACATAATCACACAAGAAATGGTCATTTGTTGAAACACACTTATTACATACTACAATGACTAACTACTCAAATGTCCTGTTATTTTAAAAAAAACACTAACAACAAGCACACCACTAATGAGGCTACTTTACTACCCACCGGACAACTACACTGTAGCTTTACCTTTTGGTGATCTATCTTGGGTGCAGCTGCCCCCTGGTATTGTGGTAGGTAATTAATTTTTCGATATAATGAGCTCTCTTCTTCAGCTTGCCTCTGGGTATATAGTGTTCTCATGCAAAAAATCATATACAGGTATTACCACACAATATTGGTTAGGCAATACATACAATACATGAAAAAAAAATTATTGGTTGTTCTCCAACAAAGTTCGACTACAATAATTCCCTAGTTATCTCATGGGTATTTTGTGGCCACTGCATATTCGAGCCCCACGTTGGGCGCCAATTTAATGAAATTTGCCAATTTCAATGGAATGTCATTAAAGAATAAAAGTAAATAATCAGTTACCTTTTTTAAATTTTTTGCTTTTAGTTAATTTGCCTTTCTTTCTTTCTGTACGTACGAACGAACTTTGTTGTAGAACCTCTCATTTACGTGTGGTAATAAAAAATTCATTTACACGGAACTAAGTACATTTAAAATTACGTGAACTCATATTAACTGATTAAGAATATTTAGTTGAGAATTAAATCCTTTACATAATTCGGCCTTGGCACACATTTTCTAAATGCAGTGGGTTTTTTTTTAATATTTACTGAATTCTTTCCCGGCGTTAGCTATGGAACACAAGACTGTCTCTATTAGCAGAAAACGGTTAAATATTGCCAAGCCGACGTTTAATTATCACTGATAAAACACACATCCCTATACATTTAAGTTATTTGAAAGAACCAAAATTGTTAAATTTCAACATTAACTATCCGCCTATGAATGCACAAATGTGAACTAATTTAAAATCCGTAAGTCTCAGGATCGCTGTAAAAGAAGAACATTTTCTTAAGTCACTGCTAATTTTTATCTGTTCCCGATTTACGGGTTTGGTTAATTTTTCTTAGCGGAACAATTTTTTAAATGTGCCGCCGCTGTAAATCGTTCGGTCGCGGCACAGCCCAGCAACACCGCTAAAAATGCTGAAAATTCTTTAAAGAAATATTATAGATGACATGGGCAAGCTAATTTACATTAATAATACACACTTTTGATAAATTATAATATATTTAAACCACAACAAATATTCAACTCACATTAGTTTGTAATTTCTCCTCTAATGGCGGCTAAATCTAGCTACAGACAAAAGACGTCTACCCATTCATAAAATGCTTCGTCACAGCTTGCTCTCGCTTTCAGCTCTACAGGGAGACGACCAAAGAATACTCAGTACGTGGTGCTTTTATACTACTGCTGACTATTAACATTTCTTTGTAATCATATAACATTATTTTCGTCTGTGGCTGAATTTTACATTTTTGTTATCGCAGATATTGACACATTTCGCAATTATATTATGAATATAGAAATATTACAATCCTAAATACAGAAAGAATATTACTACAGAAAATATTACAATAATAATGAATGTCCTTTACACAAAATTCAATAATATTTTTTGTTGAATAATTACAGTATTTACAAATTGCTTTATAGCGGCGTATATGGTACAATTAAATGTTAGTTTATTAATAATGTGAGTTTGCCAGGGAACGTTACACACTGTTGAATGCAGAGGAGAGAGCGGGTAAGTGGGAAAGGTACATTTGAAGACCTCTATGAGGGGGAAGATATGTATGATGTGATGCAAGAAGAAACAGGAGTCAATTTATGAGAGACAGGGGTCCAGTAATAGAATCAGAATTTAAGAGAGGTTTGGAGGGCTTAAGCTCAAATGACGCAGCAGGGATACATACATTCAATTAGGATTTCTAAAATCATTTTGGGAAGTGGCAACGAAATGACTATTCACGTTGGTGTGTAGAATGTATGTGTCTGGCGACATACCATCTGACTTTCAGAAAAATATCACCCACACAGTTCCGAAGACTACAAGAGCTGAGAAATGCGAGAATTATCTCACAACCATCTTAACACCTCATGCATCCAAGCTGCTGGCAAGAATAACATCCAGAAGAATGGAAAAAAATTGAGGATGTGTTAGATGAAGATCACTTTGGCTTTAGGAAAGGTGAAAGCACCAGAGAGGCAATTCTGACGTTACGGTTCATAATGGAAGTAGGACTAATGAAAAATCAAGAGACATTCATAAGATTTGTCAACTTGGAAAAAGCGTTGGACTACGTAGAATGGTGCAAGAAGTTCGAAAGTCTGAGAAAAGTTATAGGGAGGCACGTGTAATTTACGGTACGTGCACCAGCCACGAGGGAATAGTAAGAGTGAACGAACAAAAACGAAGTGCTCGGATTAAAAAAGGTGTAAAACAGGATTATAGTCTTCCGCTTTCACTATTCAATCTTTACATCGAAAAAGCAATGGTGGTAACAAAAGAAAGATTCAGGGGTGGAATTAAATTTCAAGGTGAAAGGATATGAGTGATACGATTCGCTGATGATATTGTTGTCCTGCGTGTGAGTGAAGAAGAATTATGTGATCTGCTGAATGGAATGGGCAGTTTAATGAGTACAGAGTATGGATTGAGAGTAAATCGAAGAAAGACGAAAGTAATGAGAAGTAGCGGAAGTGAGAACAGCAAGAAACTTAATATCAGGATTGCGGGTCACGAAGTTAAGGAATCTACTACCTAGGAAACAAAACGACCAATGACGGAAGAGCAAGGAGAACGTGAAACATCAACTAGCACTGGCAAAAAGAGTATTCAGGGCCAAGGGAAGTCTACTAGCATCAAACATAGGAATTAGTTTGAGGAAGAAATTTATGAAAGTGTATGGTTGGAGCTCCAGCATTGTATGGTAGTGAAACATGGACTGTTGGAAACCTGAACAGCAGAGAATCATGTGAGATGTTGGTGCTACAGACGATTATTGAGAATTAGGAATGAAGAAGTTTTGCGCAGAATCGGAAAGGAAAGCAATATAGGTAAATCACTGAGAAGGAGAAGGGAGAAGATTATAGGACATCTGTTTAAACAAGAGGGAATGACCGCCGTGGTACGAAAGAAAGCTGTAGAGGCCAAAAACCGTTGAGGAAGACAGAGACGGGATTACAACCAGCAATTAATTGTTGGCGTAGGTTGCAAGAGCTACTCTGACATGAAGAGATTGCCACAGAAGAGGAATTCATGGCGGGCGGCATCAAACTAGTGAGAAGACAAATGACTCGAAAAACAGTATTCAGCCAGACGCTCTCATGTTGTTCGTGCTGCATTTCTTCTAAACACTTGTTTTCATTTTCCACCTTCGTCACTGAGGTGGTCAGCACAGGTTACTCTCACGCGGGAGACCTGGGTTCGATTCTTGTTATTGCCAGGGAGATTTCCTTGGCGAGAGGACTAGACTGTGGAGCATACCAGCCTCGCGACGAGCAGTAGTTGCACCAGGTTGCTAACCAGAGCGGGGGGGGGGGGGGGGGGGCTGACCCCTCCATCCTGCATCCACATGATGCCATTGTCTGAGGATGACATGATGGTCGGTCGGGGCCAAATGGCCAAACTGTAATCAGAACGGGAGCACTTTTCTTTTCCTTCCTTCCATTAGACGTCCTCTTTTCCTTCCTTCCATTAGACGTCCTTTCGTTATCTCTTGCCAAACCAAAATACCTTCCCTGGTCAATCTTACCTGGCGGCACGCTCCGACTATCATTTCCGTTTTGCGGCCATATGTACGTCTGGGACTTGATTCTTTTCTGTGATCCATTCGTTTCTCTTCTTCTTTCTCTTTCTTTCTTTCTCTCTCTCTGGCCTAGTATTTCCCACATTAAAACTCAAATGCGCTCTTAATTCTCAGTTTTTGAATGGTTTTCACGTTAAAAGTCAAATGTGCCATCTAAAGGACCTGCGGACGAGATGTAAACTTGTTAGCGTCACGGAGCGACAAGATTCCTCGATGCGTCGTCTTAAGTGATTTGGGCTTGTGGATTGGATAACATCAACGCGATTCGTTAGATATCCTCACAATAAGAAATCTACGGCTGCTAATAAGGACAAACCATGTGGCCACTCCCGAGGACCACGACGTCCTAACTCCCGATTACTCCACAGAGCAAGCGACCCCTCACACTTCCCTCCAGTACTAAAATGGTATTCTCTTGATGTCTCAGATTGTGTCCTATCAACCGATCCCTTCTTTTGGTCTATTTGTACCACTAATTTCTTGCCTCCCCAATTCCTTTCACTACCTCCACATTAGTTACGTGATCTACCCATCTAATCTTAACATTCCTCTGTAGTACCGAATTTCTATTCTCTTACTGTCTAAAGTGTTTCACTGTGTCACTTCCATATATGGGTACACTCCATACAAGTACGGTCAGAAGTAACTTCGTAATACTTAAGTCTACGTTCGATGTTAACAAATTTTTCTTCTTCAGAAACGCTTTGTTCCTATTACTAGTCTACATTTTTTATCCCCACTACATCGGTCATCATCTGTTATTTTTCTTCCCAAATAGCGGAACTCTTCTACTATTTTAAGTGTCTCGTTTCCTAATCTAATTCTCTTACAATCACGTGATTTAGTTCGGCTGCATTCCATCAGCCTTTTCTTGCTTTTGTTGGTACTCATTTAATATTCTAATTTGAAGTTATTGTCCATTATGTTCAACAGCTCTTCCATATCTTTTGGTGTGTCTGGCAGAATTACCGCGTCATCGAAAAGCCTCGAAGTTTTTATTTCTTCTCTCTGAACTTTAATTCCTACTTCAGATTTTTCTTCAGTTTCCTTTACTGCTTGCTCACTGTACGAATTGAATAACATCGGGGATAGGCTACAAACCTGAGTGACCCCCTTCTCAACCAAAGCTTCCTTTCATAGCCTCCGATTTCTCATAGCTGCCGTCTGGTTTTTGTAAATTGCCTTTCGCTCCCTGTGTTTACTCCGGCTACCTTCAGATTTTCAAAGAAAGTTGTCTCAAGTCAACGCTGTCACAAGCTTTAAATCTACAAATTCTGTACACATAGGTTTGCTTTTCATTACTCTGTCTCCTAAAAGAAGTCATAGGATCGGTATTACCTCAAGTGTTCCTACATTTCTCCCGAATCCAAGCTGATTTTCCCTGGGTCGTCTTCTATCAGCTTTTTCATTCTTATCTGTAGAATTCATGGTAGTGTTTTACAAGCGTGAGTTATTCAAGTAATAGGTCGGTAATATTCATAACTGTCAGCATTTTATTTCTTTGTAATTGGAATTATAATGGAGATCACAGCAACAAAAGCCTGCAGCTGGTAGGTACACCGGTATCATATTCTCATAAGCACTCTTCCGTTTCTACAATGTTACCTTCAAGTTTATCTCCCTTGTGTAGACCCTTCATACACTGATTAACCAGAACCTTATGATCAACTACTTAATAGCCTGTGTGTCCACCTTTGGTTCGGATAACAGTGGCAACGCGTCGCGACATGGAAGCAGTGAGGCCTTGGTAGGTGGCTGGAGGGACGTAGCACCATGTCTTCTCACACAAGCTGTGTGGCTGGATTGAAGAGTTTTTAGCAAACAGAACACAGCATGTTGTTATCAATGGAGAGACGTCTACAGACGTTAAAGTAACCTCTGGCGTGCCACAGGGGAGTGTTATGGGACCATTGCTTTTCACAATATATATAAATAACCTAGTAGATAGTGTCGGAAGTTCCATGCGGCTTTTCGCGGATGATGCTGTAGTATACAGAGAAGTTGCAGCATTAGAAAATTGTAGCGAAATGCAGGAAGATCTGCAGCGGATAGGCACTTGGTGCAGGGAGTGGCAACTGACCCTTAACATAGACAAATGTAATGTATTGCGAATACATAGAAAGAAGGATCCTTTATTGTATGATTATATGATAGCGGAACAAACACTGGTAGCAGTTACTTCTGTAAAATATCTGGGAGTATGCGTGCGGAACGATTTGAAGTGGAATGATCATATAAAATTAATTGTTGGTAAGGCGGGTACCAGGTTGAGATTCATTGGGAGAGTGCTTAGAAAATGTAGTCCATCAACAAAGGAGATGGCTTACAAAACACTCGTTCGATCTATACTTGAGTATTGCTCATCAGTGTGGGATCCGTACCATATCGGTTGACGGAGGAGATAGAGAAGATCCAAAGAAGAGCGGCACGTTTCGTCACAGGGTTATTTGGTAACCGTGATAGCGTTACGGAGATGTTTAATAAACTCAAGTGGCAGACTCTGCAAGAGAGGCGCTCTGCATCGCGGTGTAGCTTGCTGTCCAGGTTTCGAGAGGGTGCGTTTCTGGATGAGGTATCGAATATATTGCTTCCCCCTACTTATACCTCCCGAGGAGATCACGAATGTAAAATTAGAGAGATTCGAACGCGCACGGAGGCTTTCAGACAGTCGTTCTTCCCGCGAACCATACGCGACTGCAACAGGAAAGGGAGGTAATGACAGTGGCACGTAAAGTGCCCTCCGCCACACACCGTTGGGTGGCTTGCGGAGTATAAATGTAGATGTAGATGAAGTCGCCTAAATCCGGTAGATTCCGGGGAGGGGGGTGACGAGCTCTGATGCCACGTTGAATCACGTCCCAGTTGTGTTCGATCGAGTTCAGATCTAGTGGGAGGGAACCAGCACATCAAGTTAACTCAACACTGTGTTCTTCGAACCACTCCATCGCACTCCTGACCTTGAGACATGGCGCATTATCTTGTTGACAAGTGCCTCAGCCGGCGTGAAACATTATCGTCATTTAGAGATGTACGTGGTCTACAACCAGTATACGATACTTCTTGGCTGTCATGGCGCCTTACACGAGCTTCACTGGACCTATGGATGCCACATGAATGGACCCACCGCCAGCTTGTCTCCGGCTAACAATACAGGTGTCAAGGAGCTTTTCCCCTGGAAGACGACAGATACACGCCGTCCCATCGACATGGCGAGGAAGGTAACTTGACTCATCAGGCAGTGCTCCCACTGTGCCAACACTCTTTGCCGATGGTCACATGCCCATTGCAATCATAGTTACCGACGTCGTGGTAATAACATTGGCTCTTGCGTGGGTCGCGGGCTGCGCAAGACCATCGATAGGAGTGTACGGTATACTGTGTGTTCGGACACACTTGTACCCTGCCCAGCATTAAAGTCCGATGTTCCGCCACAGTTAGATGCCTGTCCTTTTCCAAGTATACCTCTTCCTCTTGTGATTCTTGAACAGAGTATTCGCTATTACCATCTGAAATTTATTACATAATTCAATCAGATTTTCTTCTCTCGAATTCCTTGTACCCAGCCCGTATTCTCCTGTAACCGTTCCTTCTACCTCTTCCCCTACAACTGCATTCCAGTCCCCCATGACTATTAGATTTTCATCTCCCTTCATGTATTGTAATACCCTTTCAATATCCTCATATACTTTCTCTATCTCTCCTTCTTCAGCTTGTGACGTCGGTATGTATACCTGAAATATCGTTGTCAGTGTTCGTTTGCTGCCGATTCTGATCAGAACAACCCTATCACTGAACTGTTCGCAGTAACACGCCTTCTGCCCCTCTTGCTGTTCATAACGAAGCCTAATCCCATTATATCATTTTCTGCTGTTGTTGATATTACCCTATATTCATCTGACCGGAAATCCTTGTGTTCTTTCCATTTCGCTCCACTGATCCCTTCCGTATGTATAGTGAGCCTTTGTATTTCTCTTTTCAGATTTTCTAGCTTCCCTACAATGTTCAACCTTCTGACATTCCACGCCCCGTCTCCTAGAACGTTATGCTTTCGTTGCTTATTGAATCTTTTCCTCATGGTCACCTGACCCTTGGCAGTCCCCTGCCGGCGATCCGAATGGAAGGAATCTTTTGCCAATGGACAGATCACCATGACACATTTTTCATTTAGGGGCCATATGTCCTGTAGATACAAGTTAGGTGTTTGTAATGCAGTGGTTTCCTTCTGCATCCTTATACCGTTGATCATTGCTGATTCTTCCGCCTTTAGGGGTAGTTACCCATCGCAAACCGAGCGAGGTGGCGCAGTGGTTAGCACGCTGGACTCGCATTCGGGAGGACGACGGTTCAATCCCGTCTCCAGCCATCCTGATTTAGGCGGTCCGTGATTTCCCTAAATCGTTTCAGGCAAATGCCGGGATGGTTCCTTTGAAAGGGCACTGCCGATTTCCTTCCCAATCGTTCCCTAACCCGAGCTTGCGCTCCGTCTCTAATGACCTCGTTGTCGGCGGGACGTTAAACTGTAACCACCACCACCACCACCCATCGCAAGGACAACATAGTGCCCTGTACTTCTGTACGCTCCTCCGCTCTCTTTGACAATGCCGTTGGCAGAATGAGGGGACTTCTGATACCGGAAATCATTCGGCCGCCAGTGCTGATTGTTGTTGTTGTGGTCTTCAGTCCTGAGACTGGTCTGATGCAGCTCTCCATGCTGCTCTGTCCTGTGCAAGCTTCTTCATCTCCCAGTACCTACTGCAACCTACATCCTTCTGAATCTGATTAGTGTAGTCATCTCTTGGTCTCCCTCTACGATTTTTACCCTCCACGCTGCCCTCCAATACTAAATTGGTGATCCCTTGATGCCTCAGAACATGTCCTACCAACCGATCCCTTCTTCTGGTCAAGTTGTGCCACAAACTTCTCTTCTCCCCAGTCCTATTCAATACTTCCTCATTAGTTATGTGATCCACCCAACTAACCTTCAGCATTCTTCTGTAGCACCACATTTCGAAAGCTTCTATTCTCTTCTTGTCTAAACTATTTATCGTCCATGTTTCACTTCCATACATGGCTATACTCCATACAAATACTTTCAGAAACGACTTCCTGAGACTTAAATCTATACTCGATGTTAACAAATTTCTCTTCTTCAGAAACGCTTTCCATGTCATTGCCAGTCTACATTTTATATCCTCTCTACTTCGACCAACATCAGTTATTTTGCTCCCCAAATAGCAAAACTCCTTTACTACTTTAAGTATCTCATTTCCTAATCTAATTCCCTCAGCATCACTCGACTTAATTCGACTACATTCCATTATCCTCGTTTTGCTTTTGTTGATGTTCACCTTATATCCTCCTTTCAAGACACTATCCATTCCGTTCAACTGCTCTTCCAAGTCCTTTGCTGTCTCTGACAGAATTACTATGTCATCGGCGAACCTCAAAGTTTTTATTTCTTCTCCATGGATTTTAATACCTACTCCGAATTTTTCTTTTGTTTCCTTCACTGCTTGCTCAATATACAGATTGAATAACATCGGGGAGAGACTACAACCCTGTCTCACCCCCTTCCCAACCACTGCTTCCCTTTCATGTCCCTCGACTCTTATAACTGCCATCTGGTTTCTGTACAAATTGTAAATAGCCTTTCGCCCCCTGTATTTTACCCCTGCCACCTTCAGAATTTGAAAGAGAGTATTCCAGTCAACATTGTCAAAAGCTTTCTCTAAGTCTACAAATGCTAGAAACGTAGGTTTGCCCTTCCTTAATCTAGCTTCTAAGATAAGTCGTAGGGTCAGTATTGCCTTACGTGTTCCAACATTTCTACGGAATCCAAACTGATCTTCCCCGAGGTCGGCTTCTACTAGTTTTTCCAATCGTCTGTAAAGAATTTGCGTTAGTATTTTGCAGCCGTGGCTTATTAAACTGATAGCTCGGTAATTTTCACATCTGTCAACACCCGCTTTCTTTGGGATTGGAATTATTATATTCTTCTTGAAGTCTGAGGGTATTTCGCCAGTTTCATACATCTTGCTCATCAGATGGTAGAGTTTTGTCAGGACTGGCTCTCCCAAGGCCGTCAGTATTTAAGCGGTGGCGGGTTTCGAACCCGACTGTAATGCATTGAAAAGTCTAGAGGAGTTCTTCATCCGACAGTAGATGTCAAATTGTTGATAAAAATAATGATGCACGATTACAGTAATAATAATAATAATAATAATAAGGGGCAAGGCCACTTTAGTTAGAATTGCATATTTATAACAATATTCAGAAAAGTTAGACTACTAACTGATAGGAATGATGATAATAAAATAGTATTAACAACTACGGACTATTATTACTATTATAATTATTTGAGCAGTTAAACAATTGACTATGGCTGAAGTTGAGATGGAATAAAATGCAGACTGTCGCAAGAAGAACATAATTTATGGAAATGAGAAATTTATTAACATCGAAATATTAAATGTTAGGACGTCTAGTCGCAAGCTATTTTGTATTAAGTGTATCGTCGTACGGAAGTGAAACACAGTCAAAAAACAGTTTAAACAAGATGAAAATAGAAGCTTCATTAAAGTGGTGCTGCACCATACGGCAAAAAATTAAGTGGATAGATTGAGTAACAAACTAGCACGACGTAAATTGAGTTAAGGAGAAAAGAAATGTATGCCGTAACTTCATGAAATGAATAGATTGGTTCTCTTTGGTAATGGAACGAAGTATGAAGGGCAAAATACAGGGTGTTTGAATGTACGTATTTCGAATGCATATATTTATTAAACTTAAAGAGATACGAATATGAAACTTTACACACACATTTGCGAACCTCTCATGTTCGGATTACAGATCAGATTTTCAATATCTTCTCCATCAGCAACGCGAACAATATCACATCGATGCGGAAATTCCTCCCATACTAGGGCAAGCATGTCCTTCGTCACTGATGTTATGGCAGTATGGATCCGTTTCTTCAACTGTTCCAGGTTCTGTGGTAGTGGTAGTTCATAAATGTTGTCTTTAACGAAACCCCACAGGAAGAAGTCAGAGGGTGTCAAATCCGGTGCCCGTGGAGCCCAGCTGAGACATGCTAAGTCCCCAGCTCCTTGACGACCAAACCAACGGTTCGGTAGAGTTTCATTCAGATGTTCACGCATTTGGCGACTCCAGTGACGCGGTGCCCCGTCTTGTTGAAGAATAAAGTTGTCCTTGTGCAGCCTCGGATAAAACCAGTTTTGTAATATAGCGAGATACTGCTGACCGTTAACCGTGTTTCCATCAAAGAAGAATGGGCCGTAAACAGATGATCTGGATATCGCACAAAACAGTTCAGTGTCTTCATGTGAGTTCTGTAGGCCCCAAATTCGAACACTGTGTTAGTTTACCTGACCACTAACATGGAAAGTCGCTTCATCACTGAACACGATGCTTTGTACGAAAGTGTTATCATTGTCAATAGCATCAAGAATCTCGTTACAAAATACCACACGTTTGCGTTTGCATGAGGCCGCAGAGCTTATAACAGCTGTAACTTGTACGGTTTCACAAACAACCAACGTCTCTAAACACGCCAAGTTGTTGTTGTAGGCAGTTGTAGCTCCCGACTGGCACGACGAGTTCATTTGGAAGGACTACGTTGGAAAGCAGTTTGAATTCGTGAAACATCTTCTTCAGGAACACGAGGGCAGCCATCACTCTTTCTTTTTCATAGACATCCTGCATCTACAAGCTGTCGATACCATATGCGAATGTTTCACCTATTTAGAGGATCAATTTCGTACCTCAGCCTGAAACGTCTTTGCACTGTAATCACGGAATTGCACTTCGCCAACTCGAGAATACAAAATTATTTCTGCTGCGGAGTAGCCATTTTAGACATATGACGGTTACCAGGCAAAGAAGAAGACAACTAACATCTAGCGGCTATTAATATAAACTGAACTATGTATTCGTTTCTCTAATAGCCGAGCCGAGGCGCAGCGATCGATAGTTTGAACAAAATAATACTTTGTAATGCGTATATTCTTTTAGAAACATCCTGTATTGTAGAAGGAGACTAAGACGGTAAGCAGGTTCAAATACACTCCTGGAAATGGAAAAAAGAACACATTGACACCGGTGTGTCAGACCCACCATACTTGCTCCGGACACTGCGAGAGGGCTGTACAAGCAATGATCACACGCACGGCACAGCGGACACACCAGGAACCGCGGTGTTGGCCGTCGAATGGCGCTAGCTGCGCAGCATTTGTGCACCGCCGCCGTCAGTGTCAGCCAGTTTGCCGTGGCATACGGAGCTCCATCGCAGTCTTTAACACTGGTAGCATGCCGCGACAGCGTGGACGTGAACCGTATGTGCAGTTGACGGACTTTGAGCGAGGGCGTATAGTGGGCATGCGGGAGGCCGGGTGGACGTACCGCCGAATTGCTCAACACGTGGGGCGTGAGGTCTCCACAGTACATCGATGTTGTCGCCAGTGGTCGGCGGAAGGTGCACGTGCCCGTCGACCTGGGACCGGACCGCAGCGACGCACGGATGCACGCCAAGATCGTAGGATCCTACGCAGTGCCGTAGGGGACTGCACCGCCACTTCCCAGCAAATTAGGGACACTGTTGCTCCTGGGGTATCGGCGAGGACCATTCGCAACCGTCTCCATGAAGCTGGGCTACGGTCCCGCACACCGTTAGGCCGTCTTCCGCTCACGCCCCAACATCGTGCAGCCCGCCTCCAGTGGTGTCGCGACAGGCGTGAATGGAGGGACGAATGGAGACGTGTCGTCTTCAGCGATGAGAGTCGCTTCTGCCTTGGTGCCAATGATGATCGTATGCGTGTTTGGCGCCGTGCAGGTGAGCGCCACAATCAGGACTGCATACGACCGAGGCACACAGGGCCAACACCCGGCATCATGGTGTGGGGAGCGATCTCCTACACTGGCCGTACACCACTGGTGATCGTCGAGGGGACACTGAATAGTGCACGGTACATCCAAACCGTCATCGAGCCCATCGTTCTACCATTCCTAGACCGGCAAGGGAACTTGCTGTTCCAACAGGACAATGCACGTCCGCATGTATCCCGTGCCACCCAACGTGCTCTAGAAGGTGTAAGTCAACTACCCTGGCCAGCAAGATCTCCGGATCTGTCCCCCATTGAGCATGTTTGGGACTGGATGAAGCGTCGTCTCACGCGGTCTGCACGTCCAGCACGAACGCTGGTCCAACTGAGGCGCCAGGTGGAAATGGCATGGCAAACCGTTCCACAGGACTACATCCAGCATCTCTACGATCGTCTCCATGGGAGAATAGCAGCCTGCATTGCTGCGAAAGGTGGATATACACTGTACTAGTGCCGACATTGTGCATGCTCTGTTGCCTGTGTCTATGTGCCTGTGGTTCTGTCAGTGTGATCATGTGATGTATCTGACCCCAGGAATGTGTCAATAAAGTTTCCCCTTCCTGGGACAATGAATTCACGGTGTTCTTATTTCAATTTCCAGGAGTGTAGATGTCGGTGGTCGTGCAGAGATGAAGAGGCCACACAGAATAGCGTTTAGAGTTGCATCAGACGAATTTTTGGACTGTAGATCACAACAACAGCCTTCAGCTTGTATATCAAATATTATCCCACGAAAGACTTTTGAGAATTTTCTTCAAGAGCCAACACATCATCTAGGTTCCACTGAAATTTCATTAACATCTGTGCAGAAAAAATGTGAAGGTAATCACTTCCCAGATGCTAAATGGAAAAAATATACACTGATGACAAGGAAATCACAACACTAAGGAGGAGTTGTGCGAAATAACAGAAGTAGCTAGGCCTCTATTTAGATTTCGTACAACCTGCATAAGAGTAGCCCTAGTAGTGCCTAGCAAAAATCAGGTTTGCTTTACTACACGCTTTAGATCCTAAGCGTTAGTTATCTTTGATATTACACGTGTTATGTTGATGTTACTCAAGAATGCCTTTAAGTCGACAAAAACGTCATTGTCAGTACCTCACGGAGTTTGAACGACGTCGTGTTACATAGCTATGTGATACTTTTACGATACTGCCGCTGTACATAATTGCTGTCATGGATGGTCACGAGAATATACAGTCTCAAGAAGACGGAATCTGGAAGGCCTTGTGGCACTACAGAGAGGGAAGACCACCGTGTTCGGCTTGTGGCTCTGGCGCAACATACTGCATCTGCAGCAGCAATCTGAGCATCAATTGGACAGCAGTGACGCAACGGACCTTTACAAATTGGCTACTTCAGGGACAGCTCAGAGCCAAACACTCTGTAGCGTGCATTCACTAATCTCAAACCACCGCCATTTACGACTTAAATTATGTCGAGCGAGAGCTCCTTACAGGGTAGGCTGGAGATCTGTTGTGTTTTCTGATGCAAGCAGGTTTTATCTCGACTTCACTGATGGCCGTGTGTTGGTTACGGGGTGGTCAGTTGAGACCCTGCAACCAACCTGTCTGTCTGCTAGACACTCTGGAGTTATGGTTTCGGTTGAGATTTCGTATGACGGAGCACTTTCGCGGTTATCCCATGCACCTTGACTACGAAACTGTACATCAGTCTTGTGATTCGACCTCTCAAGCTGCCATTCCTGACGAGCATTCCAAGGGTGTTTTCCAACAGGATAACGATCGCCCCCATACCGCTGTTACAAGCCAACATGCATGGTCTACAGAGTGTCGATATGCTGCCTTGGCCTCTCGATAACCAGATGCGTCTCCACTCGTGAACGTATGGGGCATCATCAGGCGACAACACCAACGTTATTCCCAAACTACATTAACCACCCGTGTATTGATCAAACAAGTGCAACAGGCATGGAACTCTATCCCACAAACTGATATCGCGCACCCGTACAACACAACGATTCCACGTTTGCATGCTTTCGTTCAACAATCTGACGGTACACCGGTTATCAAGGTACCATTATTTCACATTTGCGATTTATTACCCGACATGTGATCTTGCAATGTTAACCTCTTAAGAATGTTACCATTTTATCTAGACATATGTGTTCCCCAAATTTCATTCCTCTACATCAAATAGCTTTTGGAATTCCGATTTTTTTTTCGGCAGTGTGCAATGTCTTCAAAATCAACCAACCAGCCCTCCAGTATCTAGTGCTTTAAAATTTAAAAAATAAATAAATAAAAACATATCGTTTTATTGAAGAAGAGACATGTTTCTTCTCACGAGAAATGTCCCCTCGAAGCGTCTCTGTTTAACGAGCGGTAAAATGCAATATATTGGCGAACCTGCAGATAATTGATGGATATTAGCAAGTCATTTCAAACTGCGAGTAATTTTGGCAAACACTACTCTAATACAAACTCCACGTATTTAATCACATTTTAATTACGCCCTGAAACTTTCGTTCCAAACTGTTGACGTAACAACAAAGTACGGTTAGGAAAGTGAATTTTAATGAAACCCAACAAAATTAATTTCACAGTTTTCAAACATGGTAGCTTACCACGAATTCAGTACCTTACATAGCCTACAAACTGACCATAACGATGGGTCTCACAATGAGGAGATACGACAACGGAAAATTGAAGTGTATTACTTACACTTGAGGAAGTGTGCTAGCACGACAGTGTGTGAGTAATGCAGCTTGCTATGAACTGAGGACGTAGTTGTGTGATTTATCTCCTTTTCGAGGCAATAAAAATAGTTCCCTCCAGATGTTGAACGATTTCTTCACATTACTTTAGGAGATGAACCTGGACTTGGAATAGTACAGGTTTCTTCTAATGGTTAACACCGATACTATTTTAGTAATCACTAGAGGTTTCAAACTCAAGTTTCATGAGCTGCAATACTTTCTGTCATAATGACGTCATTTTTTCTCCAATATGGAAGAATTATAAGACTACATCTTTAAAACTGGGCACAATCATAATTGCTGTCAAATGACCGAGAAAATACACAGAGAACACTCTTCTGCCGCGTTTAACAGTAACAAACACGGTTCTTGCAAAATACCACTGTTGTTGTCATGAAACTGATTAAATCTTCTAATTCGATGACAGTCCACATTTTAACACGGTAAAGTCTAAATAAATAAAACATTACTGTGAGCATATAATGGCATGGGTCTGAATCTCTTTAGCAATAATACCAACACTCCAACAACATTACTGGTTTATTTTTTCAAATAAAGATTTGTTCCATCAACCAAGTGAGATTTCACGTGTGCTGGACTGCTGTTGAAATTGATAGTCAATATTTTATAAAGTTTTAGTCTTCAGTTACTATTCTAAAGTTTATTTGTGTTAATATTTGCTGTAAAAGTAACTTATTAGTGGATTTTCATTAATTTCAGTCTTTCTTCCTGTGTCATTTACTCGAGTGGTCTGCTATTCGTGAGTGTGCTTACGTCGTTCGTCCAAGCCTCACACCTCAGTAGTGTGTTTACATTTTCGAGCGTGCAGTTGTTGCTGTAGCGGTTATAAAGCTAAGTACTGACAAAGTTATTTGTGCACTGTCATACAGTTATTAAATTTAACAGTTTTCAGCGGTGTTTCGTGCTGTTTGTGGCGAAATAACGATTTAACAAACTTTTGGAAACGTGCGCTCGCTGTGTTTTCATTGCGTTGAAGTCGTTAAGTAAATTTCGTGTTTTAGTTTTCAGCTGAAGTTCTTATTGTTTCCAGTGAAATATTCCACTAACATTTTTATTCAGTTTTGTAACTTGGTTGAGTGTTCCAGTGGCATCTTGAATTTTTGGTTTTGACTAATAATTTCGAGACAGCTATTGTTAGTTCTGTAAATAGTTCGAGTGGTGTAACTGAACTTACAAATCGTAGACGTATGGTTTTTTTCAGTAACTGTAAAATTCTACCATGAGTGTGAGAGTGTGAAGTGTTGGCACTGTCGTAGGTTTGTGAGTAGTGGGTTACGGTGTGGGATTTGTTCAAAGTATTTTCATTGGGGGGGGGGGATGCAGTGGAGAATCCACTGGGCATTCTAGTGAGATCCTCTCCTAGTAATGCAGGATCTGTAGTAGAAATATATTGATAGAGAAGCAGGAGCGTAAGATCTGTGTCCTTCAGGTGCAGTTACAACGCGCAAAGGAGGAACTAGATAGTAGAATGAAGGCTTTCACGACCGGGTGACGTGGCTGTTGATATACTTTCCGGGATGTGAGGTCGTGGTCCAAGAACTTTTCTGCTCCTTACGTTTCGTTCAGAACTGCGCTGGACTTCCTCAGAGGCGCTGCTCCGCTGAGTCTTGCCGACTGACTGGTCGGGTGTCTGAGAGCGACTTATATATTGTGAGAAAAGGGGGCGTGGTTCAGGTGACACGTGATGAGCAGTGATAATCCATAGCAAAGATAAGGTTGACTATCGATTACCACCTTGTCAAAGATAAAAATTGTTAGCAATTTTGTAGAGCCACTGATAATCCATAGCAAAGATAAGGTTGACTATCGAATACCACCTTGTCCAAGATAAAAATTGTTAGCAATTTTGTAGAGCCACTGTCCATATATCGCTAAGCTTCATAGCTTCCTCTTTCCTATTAAAATTATCGTGATGTTTATAAATTTCGATAGCTTCTCTATATAGCCGTGGATATGGAAGCTACGATAGAAATGACTACTAGTAGACATAAGGAAAAGTTCGGAAAGTTACAAGCTAATGTAACAACTACAAGTAATACGATGATGACTGATACTGTTATAAACAAGTCAAAGAAAGTGTTATCTCAAGACGAGATTTCCGTCCTTGCAAAAGGAGGAAATTACGCTATAACACCTGTAAAAGTACCACTTGAAGATATTATCGCGAATATAGAAGCAGGTATACGAAATATCCCTAAGGCAACCGCGAATGCAATTCGAATTGAAACCACTAGAGTTTTAAGCCACAGCAGACCTCTAGAAAGTAATTTAACAAAAGGTGACAGGAGGGCTCTTAAGGATTTGAATGCAGATGAAGAAATAGTGGTTCTTCCCGCAGATAAAGGGAACGCTACTGTTGTTATGAATACAGAAGATTACCGAAGAAAATTTTTTTACCTTTTAACGTCAGGACAGTATAAAAAACTTGCGAGGGATCCTACAGCCAGTGTACTTAGGAAAACAAATAATTTGATTAAGTCATCTACCTCTATCCGAAAAGAAGATAAAAGAAATTTATTGAAAAGTGAAGCTGTGCGTCCTCGATTGTATGATGTACCTAAAATTCATAAAATAGATTTTCCTTCAAGACCCATAGTCAGTGACATCAATTCTCCCACTTATGAAATAGCAAAATATTTAACAACTTGTTTACAACCATTCATTGGAAAAACTGACTCATATATAAAAGACTCGCGTCATTTTATAGAAAAACTAGAGGGACTAACTCTGGCCCCTGAAGATATTCTTGTAAGTTTTGACATTGTGTCCTTATTCACAATGATTCCTGTTAACGAAGTTATGACCCTTTAGCGGATATTTTTCCAAAAGATTTGACTGTTCTTTTCAGACATTGTCTTACATCAAGTCAGTTCCAGTGGGATAATGAATTTTATGAACAACTTGCTGGAGTAGCCATGGGTAATCCATTAGGCCCTGCGATTGTCAATCTTTATATGGAGAAGTTTGAACAATCAGCCCTAGACAAAGCTAATAACAAACCATCTCGTTGGTATCGATATGTAGATGACACATTTGTGGTTTGGTCCCATGGCAGAAAGGCCTTGGACGATTTCTTTGATTATCTAAATAAAATTCACCCAAAAGTGCAGTTTACCATGGAAATAGAAAAGGATAACAGAATATCTTTCTTGGATGTCTTAGTTATGAGACGGTCCGATAGAAGCATCGAATATAAAGTTTTTCGGAAGGCAACACATACGGACAGATATTTACATAAAAATTCTAATCATCATCCTCAACAAAAAAGAGGTGTCATAAAAAGTCTTTTCGATCGAGCGGAACGGATACGTACACCTGAACATTTGGATGCTGAAGTGAAACATCTGAAGCAGGCTTTTGAAAAAAACGGCTACTCGAGGAAAGAGATAAATAGAATTTTGCGTCCAAGGAACAGAAACCCAAAAGATAAGAATGAACCACAACGACGGAAAAATACGGTAGTTCTCCCTTTTATTAAAAAAGTAACAGATCGGATCGGTAAGATTTTACGAAAACATGACATAAAACCGATCTTTAAACCAACAAAGAAAATGAGTCAAGTACTACGATCGGTGAAGGATAAACGCCCTCCCCTGTCGACATGTGGTGTGTATAAAATTCCATGTACCTTTGGTAAAGTTTACATTGGTACTACCAAAAGAAGCGTAAACACGCGACTGAAAGAGCATAAAAGTCTTTGTCGACTTGGAAAAATAGAAAAGTCAGCTGTAGCGGAACATGCTCTTCAACCAGGCAAACACAAAGTGAAGTTTTCGGATACCGAAGTTTTATCTACAACGTTAAATTACTATCCACGGCTATATAGAGAAGCTATCGAAATTTATAAACATCACGATAATTTTAATAGGAGAGAGGAGGCTATGAAACTTAGCGATATATGGACAGTGGCTCTACAAAATTGCTAACAATTTTTATCTTTGACAAGGTGGTATTCGATAGTCAACCTTATCTTTGCTATGGATTATCAGTGGCTCTACAAAATTGCTAACAATTTTTATCTTTGACAAGGTGGTAATCGATAGTCAACCTTATCTTTGCTATGGATTATCACTGCTCATCACGTGTCACCTGAACCACGCCCCCTTTTCTCACAATATATAAGTCGCTCTCAGACACCCGACCAATCAGTCGGCAAGACTCAGCGGAGCAGCGCCTCTGAGGAAGTCCAGCGCAGTTCTGGACGAAGCGTAAGGAGCAGAAAAGTTCTTGGACCACTACCTCACATCCCGGAAAGTATATCAACAGCCGAGGAACTAGACAGGCTGAGGAGGGTGAAGGGTGGTGGGGAATGGGAACTGGCAGTTGGCAAGAAGGCAGCTAGGAGGAGGAGGTATTCAGACGGTTAGACTTTGTGTACATGCAATATAGATTTGACCAACTGTCAGAGTTGAGTGGAGAGGAGCCTCTTGTAGCTGTAGGTGCAGGAAACCTGCAGCAGTCCTCAGCAGTAAGGAGGCCTAGGTCAGCTGCAAAGTCTAACAGAAAGAAGAAGGTTCTGCTGCTAGATAGTTCGCACGGTAGAGGAGTGAGCGAGCAGTTGCAGAAAGTGTTGGGAAGTGGGTACCAAGTAACCCGCACTGTGAAACCTAGTGCGGGGTTGGCTCAGGTGACTGGCAGCATAGGGGAGCTATGTAGGAATTTTACGAAGGAGGATCAGGTAGTGATAGTGGATGGAGCAGGGAACAGTCTTCATAGGGGCGGGGAATATGATGTAGGTGGTGTCTTGGTAAAGATAGCTACTCAAATTAGTGGCACAAATGTGCATTTCGTGCAGGTGTTTCAGCGTCATGATCAGCCTCATCTTAACGCGACTGTTAGGCACGTTAACATAGGGCTGGAGAGGACGCTGATGGCAGAGGGCTTGGGTCACATTTCAGTGGTGCCAGTTGGGTTTACCAGTAGGTCGGGTTTCACTAGGCATGGTCCGCACCTCAATAGGTATGGGAAGGGAAGGCTGGCTAAGCTTATAGGTGGTGGTGGGATCACTCACGGAAATTACCTGTAGTAGTTGGTGTTAGAGGTGCACCATTTTTAGATTGAAGTCAGCTGATAGGTATATCTGCTTAAAGAAAGTCCCTCTAAGGGCTCACCTTCAGAGGGCGTCATGTTTCCATGCAGACAAGGAATTAGCATATTTCATCAAAATATAAAAGTTATTACAGATGAAGTTAGTCAATTGCTTATAGATGTTGACTCTGAATTTATAGATATGTCGGAGCACCACTTAAATAACACAAGTCCGCAAAAAATATTTTTTGAAAGTTGTTTGAAATTTGATAACTGACTTTCATGTACTTTCCGGCGCTTATTTCAAAAATGCAATCAATTTTTTTCTATCACGTCAGGTTTTCTCACAAAAAGGGAATATTTTTTTGGGTATAATTAACAAAATTTAAGCAATTTATCACTTTTCCAACGTTATAAAATTTTATTATATTTATATCTCATGTTCTAAGCTACATTTCCAGTACACTTCCATTTCTCTTTAAGCTCATAAGTCCCTATAATAACGCTTTCGTTTTCTGTCGAAGCTTTTTTTGTTGCTTTTACGGCTGTGGACTCGTTGAGGATCATCTCTTTTTATCATTCAGCAGTAGTCCGAATCATGTTGACGTTCCATCTTCCTTGATATCTTCTTTCCATTTCTTTGATGTCTTGGTGGAATCTTTCGCCCTGCTCTTCACTTACATAACCAATGTTTCTAGGGAAGTAGGCAAGATGTGAGTGGAGAAAATGGACTTTAATGCTCATGTTACAGCTCAGCTTCTTAAACTTGTGGAGCATGTCTGCCACGATTGTCTTGTAGCTTGGATCTCTTTTGTTTCCTAGGAAACCGGTAACAACTAATTTAAAAGATGTCCATGCTGCCTTTATTTTGTTTCCATTTTGTCCACGAAGTTGGGATCTGTCATCAGTTTTCTAATGTCTGGTCCCACAAAGATTCCTTCCTTTATCTTTGCCTCGGATAAACCAGGAAACTGTCCACGAAGATATCTGCAACACTCCCCTTCTTTTGACGGTGCCTTAACAAATTGTTTCATCAGCCCCAACTTAATGTGAAGTGGTGGAAATGACACCCTTTTGGGATCCACAAGGCTTTTCCCTTCAACATTTTTAACCCCTGCCTGTAAGATGTTTCTCAAGGACCAAGCTTTTTTATGTAGTGTTGCTTTCTGTCTCTACTGTCCCATTCACAGAGAAAGCAAGGGAACTTTGTATAGCCACTTTGTTGAACAAGCAGCATTGAAATCGCTTTTAAAACACCACGTAGTGTCCATTTGTGGTCTGAATAGCAGAGTATGCTTAAAGCCAGTTCAAGGTTTTCGAATCTAAGTGAACCGAGTGTTCTACTGGTATAGAAGCATACTTATTGCCATTGTGTAGAAGTACTGCTGTAAGGCTTATTTTTGAAGAATCAATAAAATGTCTCCACTCATCAGAAGCATATTCTATTTTGAAACGTGCCATAAGTCCAGGAACATCACTGCAAAACACTAGGTCACCTTCTTGAGAGAATAAAGATTCAAACTCCTTTTACTTCGATAGATACCAAGAAAACGATGTACATGGAACCAACATATGTTTATCTTCCAATCTAGATCCTAAAACCTCTGCTGGTTCTTTAGAAAGGACTAGGTCTCTAACTAAATCGTTCAGTTCAGATTGTGAGATTGGAATGGGGTCGGTTGTGCCAGGATCGTAGCAATCTTTGTCTTCTTCGCTATCACCTTGCTGAGCCAATGGCTCATGATGATCTATACCGTCCAAAGAACGTGGAGGAGGGGGTATTGATACTTCAGTTCCATGAGGAACAGGGCGAATGACTGATTGAATGCTAGGGTAAGAAATATCCCTTTCGTTTTTTCAAATTGAAACCTCGTACGTTGCAAGAACAAAAATAGCAGCCATCACTATGATTTTTGGGCTCCCTTCAAACCACTGGTATTCCAGTGCACCCCCGGTAGCTGAGTGGTCATCGTGAAGGAATGTCAATCCTATGGGCCCGGGTTCGATTCCCAGCTGGGTCGGAGATTTTCTCCGCTCAGGGACTGGGTGTTGTGCTGTCCTAATCATCATCATTTCATCCTTATCGACGCTCAAGTCGCCGACGTGGCGTCAGATCGAAAGACTTGCACCCGGCGATCGATCTACTTGACGGGAGGCCCTCGTCACACGACATTTTTTAAATTGGTATCCCAAAACGTAAGGACTGCGTTTTACGTTGAAACCATTGCCTCGGTTATTCAACACACACTGAACAAACTTTGTGTGGGGCCCAAGGCTTATTTTGATCGCCTAACTTTATACCAAAATGGGCCAAATAAACTTTTTCCAAAAAATCGAAAATGTTTCTTTGTTGCTTTTTAGCGGTATAGTTACCACAAATGTAGCAGAAGCAATCTGACTACTTTATGCATCCTTTGGTAGCCATTGTACATTTTCCATAAAACAAATTCACAGCACAAGAAAACTGTCACTGCTTTAAAGCACTTGTGACAAGAGCACGTGAACAGCACAGAGTGAAGAGGTACTGTGAACTGAAGGAAAATAGCTGCAGCTCACTGCTTGGTGGTGGCGGGGGAAGGGGCAGCGCGAAAGACAGGCACTGACAAGAAAATAATGCTGGTTTCTCCTAATCACTCATTTTACGTATATGTAGTATAAAAACGGCTAAATAAGAGTTTATGGAGATCCTAAAAACCATAATTCAAACTCAGTAGAGTGCTGAAATGTCGACAAAAGCTAAGACTAGACAAGCGGTTTGTGAAATAACTGCACGTGATGGAAGTTTTTCACTGTTTTTCCCGAAATCATCGTTGAAAACACTATAAAAATCACTTAATAAATTTGAAACAATTTTTATATTGCAGACCTGTGTAATGTGACAATTCAGAGGCTTCCTTTACCAGGATACAGATTAGTTGGCTGTTTCTCAAGGAATTTCTTGCAGTTTGGGGGAGTGGCTATGTGGGTAAAAAACTGTATTCCATTTGAGCCCATAAATGTATCACAGCACTGCACTGAACAGATATATGAATGTTGTGCAGGGGCAGTTGAATTTAGTGAAACTAAACTTCTAATTGTTGTTGATTATAGGTCCCTAAATCTGACCTCATGGAATTTTTGCTCAAGCTAGAGAGGGTTCTTGATTCACTTTATAGGAAGTACCAGAAACTAATTATATGTGGTGACTTTAGTATTAATTTTGTATATGATGGTGCAAGAAAAAGGATGTTGGTAAATCTCCTAAATTCATATGGTCTGATGCAGACTGCTTTTTTTTCTTTTTTTCAACTAGGGTGCAGGATAACAGTAGCACAGCCATAGACTATATTTTTATTCATTCTTCATTACTAGATGGGCATTCTGTTAGTAAAAGTGAGAATCGCTTTGCAGACCATGATGCACAAATTTTAACATTAAAAGGCTTTTGTACTCAAACAAATGTCACATATAATTACAGACTATGTAATCCAACAGTTAATCCAACAGCAATAGAGAGTTTTTTAAACCTTGTCAAGGGACAAGAATGACAGGATGTTTATAGCGCTGATAACATAGGTGATAAATATAATGCTTTCATTAGACATTTCTCATGCTCTTTGAGAGTTGCTTTCCATTAGAACGTTCTAAGTGGGGTACTAGCAGTAATAGGCAGCCTGAGTGGCTGACTAGTGGGCTAACGATATCGCTTATAACAAAGCGGGAATTGTATGAAAATGTTAGAAGTAGTGAGAATCAAGCAACAGTAGCCCATTACAAACAGCATTGTAAGGTGCTTAAAAATATTATTAGGATGGCGAAGAGTATGTGATATGCAAATAGAATAGCTAGTTCACAGGATAAAATTAAAACCATGTGCTCAGTTGTGAAGGAAGTGTCTGGTCAGCAGCACAAGGTCGACTATATAAAGTCAGTTCGTAGTAAAAATACTTCTCTTACTGATAAATCATATATATGTACAGTATTTAACAATCATTTTTTGAGTATTGCTGGTAAATTAAATAAAAATTTAGTTTCTATAAGGAATCATATAACTTTCTTGGCAAATAACTTTCCGAGATTGATGTCTGAAATACTCCTCTGGACACAGACAATGGAGAGATTGAGTCAATAATTAAATCACTGAAGTCTAACGACTCTCATGCTTTTGATGGAGTGACTAGCAGAGTATTAATGTACTGTGCTGCACATGTTAGCCCTGTATTTAGCCATATCTGCAATTTTTCCTTTAGGAATTGTCAGTTTCCAGAACGAATAAAGAACTCAGTAGTAAAGTCGCTTTATGACAAGAGAGATAGGAATAATGTAGACAATTTTAGACCTATTTCTATGCCATCAGTGTTTGCTTAAGTTATCGAAAAGGCTGTGTATGTGAGAATAGTTGATCATTTTGTATCACACGATTTACTATCAAATGTTCAGTTAGGTTTTAGAAGTCGTTTAAAAACTGAAAATGCTATATTCTCGTTTCTCTGTGAGGTACTGGATGAGTTAAGCAAAAGGTTTCGAACGCCAGGCATATTTTTTGGTTTAACGAAGACGTTTGATTGTGTTGATCACAAAATATTGCTCCAGAATTTGGACCATTACAGAACACAATTGGTTCACCTACTGCTTTAGCAACATACAGCAAAAGGTCATTATTCACAGTGTTGAGAATGGCTGTGATGTGGGGTCTGAGTTGGGTTCAGTCAAGTGGGGGGGGGGGGTTCCCCAGGGATCTGTGTTGGGACCACTCCTGTTCCTTATTTATGTAAATGATATACCCTCTAGTATTACAGGTAACTCGAAAATATTTCTGTTTGCTGATGACATTAGCTTGGTAGTAAGGGATATTGTGTGTAACATTGACTCAGTTTCAAATAATATTATAGTTCATGACCTAAGTTCATGGCTTGCAGAAAATAAACTAACGCTAAATCACAGTAAGACTCAGTTTTTACAGTTTCTAACACACAATTCAACAAATCCTGACGATTTAATTTCACAGAATCGGCATACGATCAGTGAAACGGGACAGTTCAGACTTCTAGGTGTTCAGGTTGGTAGTCAACTGCCATGGAAATCCCACGTTCAGGTTCTTGTTCAAAGACTTAATGCTGACATTTTTACTATTCGAACGGTCTATGAAGTGAGTGATCGTTCGACACGAAAATTAGTCTACTTTGCTTATTTTCATTCGCTTATGTCATATGGTATTATATTTTGTGGAAACTCTTCCCCTTCTAAAACGATATTTTTGGCTCAGAAATGGGCGGTTCAGGCAATAAGTGGTGTAAGTTCAAGAACCTCTTGTCGACCCCTGTTCACGAGTCTGGGTATTTTGGCATTGTCGTCTCAATACATATATTCCTTACTGTCATTTCTTGTTAACAATATCACCTTATTCCCAAGAATAAACAGCTTTCAGTCAGTTAATACTCGCCAGAAATCAAACCTTTATTTGTATCGGACATTCTTAACCCGTGCAGAAAGGTGTGCATTATATTGCTGCATCCATTTTCAACAAGGTACCACAAGAATTCAATAATCTTTGCAGTAATCCACGCGCTTTCAAATCGAAACTGAAGAGTTCCCTCATGGGTCACTCCTATTCCGTCGAAAAGTTCCTCGAAAAATTAAGCTGATTCTTGGTGTATTGTTGATTGCGTTTACTTAAACTATGGACTGACTTTTTCGGGTTCGTAAACTTTTATTTCTATCTGTTATTACTTTTATGTTGTAATTTCGTGTACTGACACGTTCCACGACCTTGGAGATTTTCTCCTCAATTTGGTTCTACAGAACTTGACATGTAAATAAAATAACACACACAAGTAGTTTGTACAGAAATTTTGCCTTCCACTAGACTTTGCTGATTTATCAGGAAGTTGGGCTTATAGACATGGATGATGCTTTGTGCCAATAAGACCACACTGCTTAAGACGTGACTGCATTAGCTTTGCAGACTTAAGTTGTCAAATGTATTGTTCTTAAATGTTCCCTTTAGAAGGGAATTAAGCAGTAACAGACATGTAATCTTTGTTGAAGTTATAATATTTTCTGTGGCTTATGTTGGAACATTCCGCACACTAAACAATTCTATAATACGTTACGTAACGGAATTATATATATCTGGATTTCATAAGAATAGTTTATAACATTTTTCCACCTCATTCACTTTGGTCGCTATAATTTTTGGAGGACTGCATCGAACCTGTAATTGTAATGGGCAAAAAAGTCATTATTACCGCAAAAAAGCTGTAACAGGTTCGTAAACTATTATATAGTGGAACTTGTCCATCAGTTCAGATAATTTGTCAATAAATCTGTCACGTTGTTCCTTACTGATACTTGGTGTCTCCTGCAAAATCGTTGATTCAACGGTTCCCACCCGTTAATCCATGTCTTTTAATGAAATCATTGTAACAGTTCTTACCCGTTTTTTTTCGGAACTGATGCTTTATTTTCAGTTGCTCTGTGTATTTGTACACTAGATGTAGGAACGTATTTTTACTCAAAGGCTTAAAGATGGCTATCTAATTTTATAACGTTATAGTATAATATTGGTTTCCATTCATCGCGGAATGTCCTCGGAAAAAACTTATTATTTCCTAAAACAGGTTTCATGGTAGTGACTTCGTTTCCCTGCAAAACTCTATCACCTAAGGTGATTCATGGTGCTGATTATGTATTAACCGCTTCCCCGATTGTCATTCAAGAAATCTGATTTTTTCTACGGCTTCCTTCATGTCATTTTCACTCCATTATGTCCTAATTCCTCCATCTTTAGATATAGTTTGTGGAGGTGGTTCTGCACAGGTTTAATGAATGTTAAGAAGTTCATTATACAATGCGCAGCTGTAACGGTACTTTTTTTTTTACAGACGATCGACTTCGGTCTAGGATCAGATCACCATCGAGTCTCAAAAAACCATCTCAGCTCTGCATCTACGTAATTACAGAACCAGTTATCAGATGTACAATGTTTAATCATTATGATATTATATACGGATAACGTTAATGATGGAACAACGTACATCTGATAACAGATATTATGATTATGCAGATTCACTGCTGAGATGGTTTTTGAACCGGATGATGGTCGGATCCTAGACGGAAATCGATCGTCTGTAATAAAATAAACAGTTACAGATGTGTACTGCATAATGTAATTCCTAAAACTCTTCATTTTTGCCTGCTAAAGAAATGTAAAAATATAGATTTTGGTGCTTTGCGTGTTTTGTTCAGTACAATCCGAAACTTCTTTGCTCGATAAAACATGAACATACCCCTAACTAGTTTAACATTCACGTTATTGTTTGTGCTGGACATTGTCAGAACCTGTACGTAAAGAACAATATTACTTGTGTGTAATGATACAATAAAAATGAGTTGATTACTTACTAGCAAATAAAATAAAAGACTCCAAAATTTAGTGCGTGCACTGAACATCTCATAGGAACGGATATCTTGTTGACACTCCAGAATACGTTGATGTTTTCATTCAAAATCGCGTGAGTGGTCTCGTTCCTTCTTAGTTCACACTACAGGGCCGCGGCAGGTACTATCAAATGTGTTAGAGTTGAGAAACAGCTCTTGTCCGACACAAACCACTGTCAGATACTACTCGGCCCTTTCCTAATCTATTTACACAAATTTGTAGCCAGCTGTGACAGTATAGTGGACCACGGCAACAACAAAGAAAAAGAAGAAACTGAGCATAATGAAATAAACTATAAACCATATTAAGATTTATATGGCCAGACAATTCATGAAAAGAAACTGGAGAGAAAGTAAGAGGTAGGTATCTTGTGGTAAGCCTTTGCCAAAGTTCTGTGTAGCACAAATAATGTCAACTGACAGATACAGCAACCAGTCCCATGTTTTACTTGATAATTTTTGCGGTCATAATTGTGATGATATACGGCTAATTACTGGTTTCGGTCGTTAGACGCCATCCATCTTTCTGTCACTTCGATTTTGTTTACAGTGCAACACGTCAAATTTTACCTGTGTGGCACGTCATATTTTTGTAGCAACCATACATGGAATCTAAGTTGACGTGTTACACTAAAATCAAACTGAGAAACGGTAATGAACTGTATTACACAGAAGATAATCGATTATAACCTTAATAGGACAATAATGAGGTAGAATACCAGGTACTAAGGCATCCAGACGAATCGCTACTTTGAAGAAAAGTATTGGGGAAATATTTTGGAGGAGTTAGATATCATAAAGTCCAAGAAAGTTGAATCAATGTGATAGGTTGATAGAGATATAATGTGAGGTACAGGTCAGGATGAGACCGAGCATAACAGCAAACAGAGTGGAGACTAAATACCAAGACAGGAAAATTGTCCAACATTTTATAAAGGAATATGGATGATATTTTGAAAGCTACATCACCTTCTTCTTCCTATCGGTTATGCAGGTAAAGTAGGAAAAGGTGTCTTGGCTTACAGATGTCACTTGCACAGACGGGAATTTAATGACTTTGTAAGAATCAGTGTAGGTCAGCAACCAGTATCATTACAGGATAACCAGTATAGTGAACAATATTCTTGGTGGAAGACAAAAAAGGTCGTGGAGTAGAATGAAATTAGGAGCCAGAGTGAGAAATCAGCATACCAGTTGCAAATTTAATTTCAAATTGATGAGAGACAAGTCTTCTCGACAACATACTAGACCGAAGATTAAATATTACAAGAAGTGAAATTTAAGTAAAGGAGGTAATTTATGCAAGAAAAATAATGTCCAGAAAAAATGTTGTTAGTGAGGTTTTATGCAGTCTTTCGTATTTGAATACTTGAGCATATGCATTTATTCTTAGTTCTCTCTGATCATAGCCCATTACTGGATTTTCTTCGCTGATACTTGTTATCTTGTACCAGGGAAAAAGCTTGTCAACACTATTGGAATATGGCTAACGCAGTAATTCAGAAATATACTTAAATTAAGACTCTTTCCCTTTTTTTTCTGTCGAAATACTATGCGGTTCTATTTCCACAAACTGCTATTTTTATCTGCTTTCCCTATTCACCCAATAGCGTTATTTCTCCAATGTATATGAACTAGTAAGTTTTTTATATAACTGTACATTATTAATCGTTAGTGCTGGATGGTCCATTGTATGAATAGCCATCTTGCCCTTTTCAGGGTGATTCAGTGAAGTAATTTGAGTGTTATGCG